>NC_057798.1:769265174-769293173 GCF_018294505.1 Triticum aestivum | reverse complement strand
TTTTTTTCTTTTCCCTTTTTACACTTTCTTGTTTTTCATTTTTGTTCTTTATAAATGTTCAAAAAATCTTAAGGAATTGGGAAAATGTTTTCGAGAATTTGAAAATTGCTCTTGGATTTCCAAAAGTATTTACGAATTTGAAAAAAATATTATTTGGATTTCCAAAAATTGTTTCGAATTTCCAAAAATATTCACCAGTTTGAAAGAGCGTTCATGAATTTCAGAAAGTGTTCATGGATTTAAAAAATATATTCCAAGACATGTTGTAGAATTTGGAAAATGTTCTCGGATTCAAAAAAAGTGTTCCAAGTTTTGAAAAAATGCTCGCGGGTTCGAAACCGGGAGTTGGAAAAAATGTTCATGAATTTTAAAAAATGTTCATGAATTGTTTTCCGTCAAGTTCAAAAAATGACTGTTTGTTAACAAAAGTTTACAATTTAAAAATATCTTGGCGAATTTTGAAAAATGTTAGTGGATTGGAGCGCTAGTAGACGCGTCCTTTTTAAAGTATATACTGACTTTTCGCTAATTGTTGCACAGTTTAGTTGGGGCTCATTTGGAATTTACTAGGCGAGCTGGCTGGACGCGACAAACCGGCAATGCTACACGTACAAACGATTTACAGCCTTTTACAGAATGGTTAATCTTGATTGGTCAATAGGTGAGCGAGGCGGCTCATCCTTTGAAAATCGGGGGGAGAGGTTTGTGATTGGTTGTTAGATAAAAGAAGCGTGTAAAAGCGTGTAAGTCTTTGTATGCCTAACATTTTTGCGCGACAAACTGCTTAGGTATGTGACCCGAGCCGCTCCCCACTGTAACCAGTACTACCAGCCGCCGCCGCCCGGCAAGGAACTGCCGCCGACGAATCCCCACCCGCCGATCTATCTCCACTGCTACCCGCCCTAGCCTTGCCCACCGCTCCACACCACATAATCCCACGCCCACCGCCGGCCTCTCTGTTACGGCTGCTGCCGGCGCTGGACGACGGCGGCTGCGCGAAGCCCCAGCTCGCCGCCGTTGGTGGCCGAACCGGTCATCAAGCTGCCGGCGTTCCGTGGGTACTTGTCCTCTTCCATCTTTCCGAATCGGAGCCCGCTTGTAGAAGAGAAGAGAGAGAGAGGACCCAACACTCGGAGCTGCTGCATCTACCAGTTCGATTCAGAGTCTGAACCGACAAGGATCCAATGAAGAAGGAATCCGGGCGATACCAGTGGCGTTTTCGGACTCGGATTGCCAAAACCTACTCGAATCAGCACTGAGGTCTGTAGGTACACTGCGGTCTGCTTCGATCTTGTCACAATCATCCCTCTTCTTGCACCCTGCGTGCTCCTGAACATATTCCAAAAGGATGGAGGAAATTTCAACATGTTAGAGTTACCACTTCAGAAAGATGAGTTAACTAAAGATTAACACATCAAGACATTGTTCCCCATAACACTTGCAAGCAAAGCTAAGATGGAAATAAATCATTTCTTCATATAAAGAGTGCTAATTGACAACAAAATGAAACAATAACCTAGAACAATGGCATGTTAGAAACTAGTAAGAAAATTAACTCAAAGATTCAACTACCATAGCTATTCTGTGTAGGAATTTTTATGTGTTGACACCATAACATATTGTAAAAACACAAAGGCAACTTCAATAACATTACCTCTGGAAGTTGAGGTGAAGCCTGCTGCTGAGTATTCTTCTCCCTCTGCTCCTGATGGGCAGAACCTTCAGTGGGTGCCTCTGCCTGGGCCTAATAACAATAAAAGAATGAATTTTAGCGCTCCTCAGCATATTGCAAAAGCACAGACGAAATTCCCATGTTAAAGTGCTTCCACTTCATAAATACTAGTGTCTAGATTAATTTTCTGATAACAAATCTTTTGACAGAGGAAGTTCATACATTTGACTTCAGGCTCTGTTACTAAAAGGCTGCAGTAATCAGGACACGACCTCATGATTTCCCCACAATTTACAGACAACAATTTCAACAAGATAGCCAATTGCTTCAAAATATGATGCCATACTGAGAGAAGAACCACGACCAACAATGAATGTGTACTGCTGGCCGACTAAAATACCAACCTACTCCAACATTTGCCCAAGATTCCTCCTATACACTGAAAACTGATACATTTGATGCGGCAGCGAGATTTCTTGCCAAAAATATCACAGGAACCACTGACAAGACATGATCCTCATATTTATTTCCCTACATTTTACAGTCGCAATCATATATGCTATCACGGTAAATAGGATAATCAATTAATTAGCACAACGATTTGTTCAAGACTCTGCTTCTATTACAGCAAGTCAAACTGTCCCCAACATTTGCCCAAGATACTGCTCCTATTTATTCTGGACTGGATCATCCCCAAGGATTTCAACAAACATAGGGATCACAATTCTACATCCCGAACAGAAATGAAGTCCAAGATTTAGGCTATAATACCTTTATAAGATTGTGCCAGAGCTCCGCTATGGCGTGCGACGATGTCACCTGCTCGACAGAAACCAAGAAACGCTCAAGAACGCAATCCAAAGACTCCCAAGAACTCCAAGAAACAGCAACAGAATGTCGCAACAAACCAAGCACGCCATCACCTGCGCCTCCGGCTTCTTCTTCTTGCTCGTCCCCTCGGCCAACGACCCACCCGCCTCCTTGATGGCCGTCTGCTCCCGTAGCAGCTGCTGGAACACCGCCGTGCTGTCGAACGGCCGGGCTCCGGAGGCCGCGGCGTCGGCGTCCTCGGGGCTGCTGCCACCGGAGCTCGAAGATGAAGACTCCGAAGAAGGAACTGCGGGTGCGGATGGGAGATTCTTGCCCTTCCGGTCGAGCCCCGCCGCAGCGGAGCTCGAGCCTCCGGCCTGCTCGCGGTCCCGCTCTTCTTGGGGCCGCTGGAGGGGCGCTGCAGGGGGGAGAGGTGGCGGCGAGGAGGCGGAGGCGGAGGTGGCGGAGGCGGCGGCGTTGGAGGAGTCCCCGCGCTGCCCATGGGCCGGTTCTGCTGTCCCTGAACCGGACCCCATCGCGGCGGGAGAACCTTGGCTCATTACGCTGCTGCGGGAAGGACCAAAGTGGTAATGGGGACAATGTGAGGGGCGTGGAGGAGAAATGTGCTGAGGGTGGGGCTGGCAATCTGGAGAAAGCCTTGCGGTTATTTATAAAGGTGGCATGGTACGGTGAGTTTGTACGGAGACGGGGAAGCTGGCACGGTTGTTTGCGACGTGTTTGGTTACATCACTAGATCGGTATCGCGCCTTGGCACGAGGGTGCCGTCCCCAGCGTTTTGGTCCATCAGATATGATAATGAGTTGGGAATACTACTGATTTTGAAGTGCTGAAAGCTTTCATAAATGGGAAATAAAATATTTACATAAAATGCATTCAGATACATATAAAAATTGGTTTCTTTGTCATACATAGACATGATGACACAATCATAATATACACATGAGTTAAATAATAAGTCTTGGCAGGTACAAAAGATTCGGAAGTCCTAATTAAAGTTTCCCCTAAATGAGTACAGTCCTTAAGAAAAAGCTGCAGAAGTAATTGGTTAATAAAAGCATTTTAGAACTGTATATATTAACATATATGTGGTTGAAGTTAAATACAATATCAAGCTCACATACATTCTTGAAGCACCTATTAAATGTTTCAACAAAAACTGCGACTTTTATTGGAGGCTTCAGAAACATCCAGCCGACAGTCTCAAATTGGAGGCTTGAATTAAAGAAGGATCTTCAACTACTTCAACACAAGATCAAAGACAAGCATTCCATCTTGTTATAGCAGTGGTTGTCAGATAATTTTGAAATGATTCTCATGTTGCCCAAAACTGAAACTGGATATTTTTTTCTTTTGCTTCTGTTTTCTCCTTTCCCTTTGTAACATACTATTTTTTTAATGAAAATATACCATAGAACTATTGTTCTACGGTTTGCAGCTCAAAAAAAGTGAAATTACCTAAAGGGCTACGTCCATGTTCTTCAGTCCTAATCACACTGAGGAAATAATAGAAAACTCGTACACATGACAAAAAATAGATCTTCAGTCCTGCAAGAGAACCATTAAAATATGGGTCCAGAAATCAACATGGGTTTACGGCCTAAAGGAAGAAAAATATGCGTGTAACTTTGCACAACATATTGAATGAAAGGTACGATAATATCAACCTACAAAAAATGACTATGTATGGATTAACAACACTAACCACTGTATGTCTGAGTGAAAAAACAAAACTGAATCAGCAATGTAACTTTTATATATATAGCTATCAGGTTACAAATTACAATGCACAAATCGTCAATGCTAATCTCGATGTGCTTCAGGTATTGAACAAGCAGAAAAATAATTAGCGACATGAATACAAAAAATTGGTCAGTAAAGATTAGATGAAAATGAAAAAGAAATAAAGAAAAATAGGAATCAACCTGGACACAATGTGGATATTTAATCTCAGCAGGACAGTAAACCAATTCCAACTAATTTCCTTTTTGACATAAATATTGGTGGAGATCGTCACGTTAATTAGAAATCAAAGTTGAGCGCACTGCTCAACATCGTAATTTGGTGGCTGAGAACATGCCTCTTTCGCCTTGACAGCCTCCATGCCCTTAAGTGCTGCGCTGGCAGCACCATATGTTCATCTCCCTCCAAGGGCAGAAATCAACATGGCAGCATCATAATTAATTAATACTAATAGGACGGATTAATGTTAAGAATACGAATGGGGAAGTAGCTCAAATGATAACTGAAACTCCAGATCATTCATATATCCCTCTAAACCTTCATAACTAAAACAAAATCTGTCTAAAATCGGTAACTACATGAATGGTTCACGGAGCTTGTATCCCTATAATAAGGATATAAAACATCTTAGCGCAATACTCTCTCAGAAAGAGAACAACTTAGTTCAATAAAGCAAACATCTTATTTCTGAAACCTGCGAAGTTATAAAAAGAGTTGAAAAGATTACTAATCTGAATAGGAGCTCTACAATTTAGAGGGAGAAGAAAATGGAAAAGAAAGAATGAGACAGGAATGCTACTATGAACACAGGTTATATATGTGAAAATCAATAATCTCTATTTTAGAAACACCACTCCTAACTGGAGCATGAAACACGACAGTAGAAGCATGAGCCTCCAATGCTTCTGAATTTTCTTTTAAACTCTACTTCTAAGATTTTTAGTCTACTGTGATTATCACTTTGATTGATATGCACACATCGACTTCTTAAATAATAGAACTGGACAACTGCCATGCCATCCAACATCACCATGACAATAAAGGTGTGGCTCTACATTTTTTGTTGACAGAAATACAAAAGGAATGAAACATAAAAGGCCGTATGGCCACAATAAAGCATACCAGAGGAATAACTTTGCATACTATCGGTGTCAAAACCGGCGGATCTCGGGTAGGGGGTCCCGAACTGTGCATCTAGGCGGATGGTAACAGGAGACAAGGGACACGATGTTTTTACCCAGGTTCGGGCCCTCTCAATGGAGGTAAAACCCTACTCCTGCTTGATTGATATTGATGATATGGGTAGTACAAGAGTGGATCTACCACGAGATCAAGGAGGCTAAACCCTAGAAGCTAGCCTATGGTATGATTGTTGTTGTGTCCTACGGACTAAAACCCTCCGGTTTATATAGACACCGGAGAGGGCTAGGGTTACACAGAGTCGGTTACAATGGTAGAAGATCTACATATCCGTATCGCCAAGCTTGCCTTCCACGCCAAGGAAAGTCCCATCCGGACACGGGACGAAGTCTTCAATCTTGTATCTTCATAGTCTTGGAGTCCGGCCGATGATGATAGTTCGGCTATCCGGACACCCCCTAGTCCAGGACTCCCTCAGTAGCCCCTGAACCAGGCTTCAATGACGACGAGTCCGGCGCGCATATTGTCTTCGGCATTGCAAGGCGGGTTCCTCCTCCGAATAATTTGTAGAAGATTGTGAACACCAGGATAGTGTCCGGCTCTGTAAAATAAATTCCACATACCACCGTAGAGAGAATAATATTTGCACGAGTTCAATCTGCTGACGTATTTTGTGGCGTGACGTCACACCACAACCAAGCCTTTACTTGAATCGTTTTTATTATACCACCTCAGCGCGTTTAGCGAAGCGGTTTCCTTGGCACGTCTTGTCGAGACAGAGATCGTTTCCCCTTATTCCGGGATTCTCATCAATACGGACGTGGGTAACCCAACCGCGCCCGTTGCCACGCCCCCCCCCATCGAAGGCGAGTTCCAAACGGTCACGGGGACGGCTCTTGGTATTCTCCCCCTTTATAATGAGACCAAGGCATGTTCCTTTTCTTCAATCCTCCATCGAATCCGCCCCTCGCCCTGAGTTCCAACATCCAAGGCTCCAGATTCGGGCGCTTCGGACCTTCGACAATGTCCGGCTCCGACCTACAGGGCCGGTGGATGCCCTCCTCCGTCACGGAAGAGGACGTGCTAAAGCTGAGAGACGTCAGGTACTTAACCTACGAGATTTCGCATAGGTTACCTGCCCAAGGGCAAGTCATTCCTACTCCCGAGCCTGGCGAGAGTGTCATGTTCGTGCCTCACCTCCGTCGGGGTTTAGGCTTCCCGATGGATCCCTTCGTGAGGGGGCTCATGTTTTACTATGGGCCGGAATTCCACGACTTGGCTCCGGAGTCCATCCTCCATATCTCATTGTTCATTGTTGTTTGCGAAGCCTTCCTCCGCACTACCCCTCACTTCGGTTTGTGGCTCAAGACCTTCAGTGTGGAGCCAAAGATGATCGAGGGGCGACAGGCAGAGTGCGGAGGGGCCGTTATAAGTAAGAGGGCCGATGCTCCATGGCCCGAGGGCTCCTTTCAAGAGGAGCTTGGTTTGTGGCAGCATGAGTGGTTCTACATCACCGCTCCCCGGGGCACCAAGCAGGTGGCGCCACCCGCCTTTCGCTCGGGCCCTCCACAACGGCTGCGTCATGGGTCAACAAAGAGCTTGACTGGGGGCCGTCCAAGGACGTGCCACTTTTGCAGGGCCGCATTCGAGACCTCCAAGAAAGGGAAATCAATCTGGTTGTAGTGGCGCAGGTTATGCTGATTCAGCGCTATCTGCCCTGTAAACGTCGTCCCCTCCGTCTATGGGAATTCAATCCGGAGGGACCGCGAGCTCTTCAACACTTCATGGGTACGACACCCATGGAGATGTATAAACTGTTCTTTGGATCACAAGAGATGTGTCCGGACTTGACCGAGGACGCCGTCCTAAGCTGCAATCGCCCGGATACTCAAGTGAGTAGTCCTGTGTCCGGTCGTACCGTCTGTTTATTTATCAAAGATTTTCCTTTTAACCAGCTATCCCTTGAACAGGAGTGGATAGCGAAAGCAAAGCTGATACGGTGTCCGGCCCCCCTCCCTGAGATCACGCCGGATCCCGTATTAGTCAAGATGTTGGAGGTTATGCCTCCAGAAGAGGGCGAAGGGGAAAACAGGAAAACTACCGCCTCTGCTAAGGAGGCTCTCAAGAAAGGGGGGATCGAGAATCCCTCCTTCCAGGGGGAGAAGAGGACCGCTTCTGGAGATCCGGAGGCCAAGGCCTTCAAACGGGGGAAGAAATCTGCACCGGAAGGTCCTGTGCCAGGAGAAGCCCTGGCCGCACTGTCTCCCCAAGGGAATCAACCCTCCAGCGAGCCGTAAGTGGAAAAAGGGGAGTTTTGTAATAAAGGACACCCCTATTTTTATTTCTGAGGATAACCGAAGTTTTTATCTCGTAGTTCGGATCTCCGCCCCTCTAAGCAGAGCTCATCTTCGGGGGATCTTCGTCCGGAGATGATGGAGAGCGAAACGCCTCCATCTGCCGCACCGTCAGGCGGGGCGGACGACCCTGAGGTGTTGTCGCGGAGGGTCTCCCCGAGTCCAGCGGGGCCGGAGAGTTTGGCACCAACTGTTGTACGGCCGGGGGAGCTGAAGGATCTGCTCGAGAGGGCGTCTATCTCAGAAGATCACCATACATTAATGAGTATGGTGATTGAAAGAATTTCATCCGCTGAGAGCGGGTTGCATGAGGCCGTCAGAAGTTTGCTGACGGGGTTTGAGGTACGTAAAAATGACATACCTTTTGACAGTTTTGCACGTAGAGTGCACCCTGTATAGATAGTAGCCCCTGAGATTCGGTACGTTGTCAGGAGTGACGGCGTGCTGAGGATTATAATCTCAGTGTTAAGATGTGCCGTTCCTATTCAGGGGGCGGAGCGTTCGGTGGCCAGCCGGACTGATAGAGTTGCCGAACTGACGCGGCAACTGGACATTGCGGATGCGGACATCGTGCTGGTCAATAAGCGACTTGACGAGTCACAAGGTGAGTGGTTTCTCTGCGGTCACCTGGTAAGGGAGCTGATGCCCATGCCTTACAACATGTATGCTTGATGCAGATGGCGCCGCTGCTATGGAGGACCTTCGGGCAGAGCTTGCTCGAGCCAAGGAGCAAGCCAGAAGGAGTGATGCGGCTACCTCGAAGGCAGCCGAAGAGCTAAAAGCCGAAAAGGCTGCTCACTGCCGAAGCAGGGAGGAGATGGCCGGAATGGCCGTGAAGCTGAAGGATGCTACCGACCGCTATGAGGTTCTTGAAAGAGAACGCCGAGTGGAGCAAGAGGGCCTGAAGAAGGCCACCGCCGAAGCCAAGGATGCCCGTTCTGTAATGCGGGCTATAAAGGAGGAGTTGCGTTAGGCCGGAGACATTGCGGCTGGAAAGCCCTTCCTGCTGCGTAGGAAGTTCACGGATCCGAAGTATGCTTAGTTGGGCCAGCTGTGGGGTGCAGAGGATCCTTATCTAAATTTGGCGGCGAGTGCGGCGGACGCAGTCGTGCACTTCCGAAGCCAAAAGGATCACGAAATGGAAGAGCTTTTTTGGTCTCAATTCCATAGTCCGGAGCGTCCCCTTCCGCTAACCGATCGGTTGGCTGAGTGGGCTGAGCTGAATAGGCTGTCCGGACTTGCCATGAAGGATGTCGTGGCTCATCTGTGGCCGGAGAGGCCCAAGCCGAAGAGTTATTTTGGCTTAGTGCGGCAATTCCTTGATGCGGTGCCGCATATCAAGGCGATGAAGCGGTCGTCATGCATAGAGCATGCACGGATGGCTCTCGCCCGTGTCAAAACATACTGGGCAGAGATGGACGCCACCGATGTTGCATCCCGGGATTCGGACAGAAGCCGATTGCCCGCCGAGCACTATTTTGAGGAAGTTCTGCGGGGCTCTCATTTAGTAGAGTCGCAGTGCTCGAAAAACGTTATGTTCAAATGACATGTATGATTTGTAAAACCATAAATATAAGGTCTTTTATACTTGTGCGTTCAAGTATTGAAATTTCTCCTGTGCGGCCGTTAATGTATATGTATATATAACCTGAAAGATGGCAGTCTTCGGCTTCAGCCCCCACGCACATGGTGCGGGGGTGTTTGCAAAAAAGCGCATTTTCACACTTAATCCAACGTCTTGGTCCTTTGAAGGAGGTGATAGCATAGCAAACTAGGCAACCGGACTATAATGCTTTATCACTTTCACTTAGCCATAGGAGCTCGATAGTGGGGCTACTATATAGCCCCTAGAGGCACCGCGCTCTCCGAACTCGGGGCGCGTGTGTGCCTGACCGGGAAGCGGTCCTTCGTCAAAGTGGAGGAATTCTAAACATTCCAGTAGCCAATCGAGTGGTTGACCAGTCTCTCGCTATATCATGATAGTCAGTTTTCGGCTTTCTCTACCGAGGTGCTCGCCCGGCCGAACCGGGGCACAATCGAAGTAGTTCTCCTGGTGTCGCGTTAGTCGATGATACGGAACGTAAGGCAGCAAAACACAGGAGCCGGGCAAACCCAACATTTGACCAAAGACATGATTCAGAGCTGATGCATATAAGGCCTAACTCGAGACGCCGGACACTCCCTGAGGTATTCGGTCTTTATGATAACGGGCAGAACAATGCCCTAAGCCCCTAGTGTCCAGGTACGCGCGAAATCTTCTGACGCGGCCGATGCCAAAACGTCAGCCTCCTCCTTGGTTATGGTAAGAAACCGGGGGATGTGTAGCAACAAGAGACAGTAAAAAAGGTTTACGCAGGGTCTTAATCTGAAAAGAATCCTTGTAACGGGTCCCTGCTGCACGTCTGCGCCTGTGTCTCCGTTGTGCTGTATCCTGGACGGGTGTAGCACGTTGTTCATCTGTAAAAGAGAAGAACTTAGTTTGAAAAAAGATCGTGCGAAAAATGCATGTAAAAAGAGTATGATTTTAAAAAAATGAATAAAATTGAGCTTTATTGGCTCTCATTCTTCGTTTGTGCAGCCCCTTGTAAAGGGGTATGCGGCTGGGAAGCCCCTTGTTTGTTTATGCCGGACTCGCCTAGCCGTGTCCGGGGTCTAAATGACCTGTTTTAGGGGCTTCGATCAGCCAGGCCGGATTAGTTTGTGGCTGTCAAGGTAGTCTCATGTTTTTCCGTGGTCGAGGAACACTCTAAGTTATCCTTTAATGAGATGATGCCGCGTGGACCAGGAATTTTAAGTGTAAGAGGCGCGTAATGCGGTATTGCGTTAAAGCGGGCGAAAGCTTCGCGTCCCAATAGTGCTTGATGGCTACTTTTAAATGGGGCGATATGGAAGATTAGCTTTTCGCGACGGAAGTTGTCGGATGAACCGAACACAACTTCTAGTAGTAAGGAGCCCGTACTATTGGCACAAGGGCCTGGTGTCGCTCCTTTAAAGGAAGTGCCGCTATGGCGAATTTTGGTAGGGTCTATCCCCATTCTGCGGATGGTGTCCTGGTATAGCAGGTTTATATCACTGCCACCATCCATTAGGACTTGTGTAAATTGTAGTCCGTCGATTATAGGATCCAATATCAAAGCAGTCCATCCTGCATTTTGAATACTTCTGGAGTAATCCTGATGGTCGAAAGTAATTGGTTTTGACATCCAATTTCGGGACTCCGCTGGGATGGACCGTGCGGCGCGTGCTTTAGCAGGTGCTGCACTATTTTTCCTTGTTATCACATGAAGTGAGTTCACTGTTTTGACTTCTAGTGGGAAAGTCTTCTGTTTTCCGGCGTGCTGCTTGTGGGGTTCGTCATCGTTGCTTGGTGTGTCGAGCCCCTTGTGTTCGGCGTTAAGTCGGCCGGACTGCTTGAAAACCCAACAATCTCTGTGGGTATGGTTTGCAGACTTCCCGGGTGTACTGTGGATTTGACATATCCTATCCAAGATTTTGTTTAGGTTGGATAGCTCGTCACTGTTGTCCTTAAGGGGCAGTGTTTTGTTATTCGGCCGAGAGCTTTTGAACCCGGCGTTGACTGCCGTGCTATTTAGGCCATTTTCCTTATTCCGGGCTGATCTTTTCTGCGTCGTGATTTCCCATTTCCATCCCTGACCTCGGATGTACTCGGGTCGCTGGTGCTGCATCTTGCCAGCCAGCTATCTTCCCCCGCGCAAAAGCGGGTCATGAGGCTTGTTAGCGCGGCCATTGTTCTTGGTTTTTCCTGGCCAAGGTGTCTGGCGAGCCATTCGTCTCGGACGTTATGTTTAAAGGCTGCTAAGGCTTCAACGTCCGGACAGTCGACTATTTGGTTCTTTTTGGTGAGGAACCTATTCCAGAATTTGCATGCTGACTCTCCGGGCTGTTGAGTTATGTGACTTAGATTGTCTGCATCCGGAGGGTGGACATAAGTCCCCTGAAAATTTGCTCGAAACGCATCCTCGAGCTCTTCCCAACTTCCAATGGTATTTTCTGGGAGGCTTTTGCGCCAATGCCGAGCTGGCCCTTTGAGCTTGAGGGGTAGGTATTTTATGGCATGGAGACCGTCTCCTCTAGCCATATGTATGTGTAGGATGTAATCCTCGATCCAGACTCCGGGGTCTGTTGTTCCGTCGTATGCCTCTGTGTTTACGGGCTTGAATCCCGCTGGAAATTCATGATCCAGTACCTCATCGGTGAAACATAGTGGGTGTGCGGCGCCCCTGTATTTAGGTGTGTCGTTATCTTCGAACACTCGGCGTGTTGTGTTGCTTCCTGGAGCCTTCTTTTTTGGCCCATAGATGGACCTGACCGGGCCATCCTTTTTCCGAGGATCCTTATGTGGATCGTGTGCCGGCTTGTGTGCGGTGCCGCTTGCCGCTCTTAGCCTGTCATCTGGTCGTCTATCCGGCCAGGCAGCCTCTTTGTTTTTTGACTGTGGGGGCTCTACGGCCTCCTCGTCAAATTCGGGCAATAGCTTGCGCTTCGGGTAGCTCTTTGCTTGGTGACTATTGCTGTATTTATCTGCAGTCTTGAGTACTTTGCTCCATCTCATTCTGAGTACGTCTTCCGCTGTTTTGAGCTTCCGCTTTTGCTTCTTCAAACTTCTTGCAGTGGCGACGAGCCTTTTGTGAAGGTTCTTATGCTCCGATGATGTGTCCGGCGTGAGATCGTCTGGACTGTTGTTTTCACCGGGGATGGGTTGCTCGTCCAATTCATCCTGTTCGGATGGTTGCTTGGTGGCATGTTCATCGTCCACTGGTTCGCCCTGCTCTACGACTGGGTCAGTATGGGTGCTGTTGTTATCGAGGCGGGACTTCGGGCGGCGCTTGCGTCGCCGTTTTGGTTGTTTTTCGGGGGAATTATCCTTCGCCGTGTCCCGTTGTTCCTCATTATCGCTTCCTTTTGGTGTATCCACCATGTATACGTCGTGAGTTGAGGTGGCTTTCCAGTGCCCAGTAGGCGCTGGTTCTTGGTCGTCTCCGGCATCGTCGTCCATACCGTCGATGTCTTCGGAGTCGAAGTTTAGCACGTAGGTTAGGTCGTCGACAGTGGCTACGAAGTGGGTGGTGGGTGGGCTTTGAATTTCTTCGTCGTCCGCATCCCAACCGTCCTGACCGTGATCCGGCCAGGGCTCTCCTGATAACGAGAGATACTTTAGTGAATTCAGGATGTCACCAAAAGGTGAGTGCTGAAAGATGTCCGCAGCGGTGAACTCCATGATCGGCGCCCAACCGGATTCGATTGGTAGGGGCGCGAGGGGTTCGGAGTCCGGCGAGGAGTCCGGCACCTCGGAGTCACGAGCTTCACAAGGGACAAGGTCGGTATTCGGCTCCATCACCGTAGAGGTTGCAGCCCCCGAGGCGGTGTCTAGCCACCCGTCCTCGATCTGCGCGGCCGGCTCCGAATTGAGGGTCGGAGCGGACTCGTGTGCGGCCTACAGGGCACTGTCCGGCAGCAGAGCTAAATCATGCCCATCGTGACAGTGCGGCGCGCTCAGCTGTGGCTCGAATCCATCGAAGATCAAGTCTCCGCGGATGTCAGTCGTGAAGTTCAGACTTCCAAATCTGACCTGACGGCCAGGGGCGTAGCTTTCGATCTGCTCCAGATGGCCAAGCGAATTGGCCCGCAGTGCAAAGCCGCCGAATACGAAGATCTGTCCGGGGAGAAAAATCTCACCCTGGACTGCGTCGTTGTTGATGATCGAAGGAGCCATCAAGCCTATCGGTGACGACACAGAGGAACTCTCAATGAAAGCACCAATGTCAGTGTCAAAACCGGCGAATCTCGGGTAGGGGGTCCCGAACTGTGCGTCTAGGCGGATGGTAACAGGACACAAGGGACACGATGTTTTTACCCAGGTTCGGGCCCTCTCGATGGAGGTAAAACCCTACTCCTGCTTGATTGATATTGATGATATGGGTAGTACAAGAGTGGATCTACCACGAGATCAAGGAGGCTAAACCCTAGAAGCTAGCCTATGGTATGATTGTTGTTGTGTCCTACGGACTAAAACCCTCCGGTTTATATAGACACCGGAGAGGGCTAGGGTTACACAGAGTCGGTTACAATGGTAGGAGATCTACATATCCGTATCGCCAAGCTTGCCTTCCACGCCAAGGAAAATCCCATCCGGACACGAGACGAAGTCTTTAATCTTGTATCTTCATAGTCTTGGAGTCCGGCCGATGATGATAGTTCGGCTATCTGGACACCCCCTAGTCCAGGACTCCCTCACATACCTAGTCCATATGGTAATGCTGCTTTGCAAGATAATGGTAAATAATTTTCTGAACTGAATATCCTCAAAAGAGAAAAAAAATTCTACACTGAAAATGGAGGGTAAATATTTAAGATGGACTGAACATATGTTAGTACAGCATGTACCGTGGGCCCGTGGCCTTTGATGCCACATAAACCTAGCTTGGATGCCGAAGAATCAATTCGTTGAACATCTAACCTGCAAGAACCCACAAAGATGCATCACCAAGCAACACAAAAACAATAGCAGCTACTGCCATGTTTCAAGGAGCGGTTGATTGCCTAGTGAATCTCACGGTACAGAAAAAGTCAGCGGTAGATTGCCTAGTGAACCTCATGGTACAAAAAAGATCATTTCTTAAAATGGACAACTTCCTCCTTCACTACCACAAATTACATTCGAAGAACGAACACAATATAGCGACATGTTTCAGAAACATAATAAGGAAACCAAACACAATATGGTGACATGTTTCAGAAACATAACAGGGAAAACGTGTGGGAATTCATACCTAGAAGCATACTAATCACAATATGGCTGCATTTTGTGTCGGGGAACCACAGTAAGCTTGTTCATGGAGTGAAACTGAATGAGCTATTGGATTCTATTCTATTCTATATACCTACTGTTGACCTGCAAATTTGCACGGGGGTCTAAAATAGTAACCTCGAATTAAGTAGACCAAGCTAAGCACATAGACTTAATTTATTGAAGCAACACATGGGGTAATAGGAAAAGGAAAGCCCTAATAGTCATATTTCAACAGTTGAAACCATGCTCTTCCATTTGAATTAAAGTGTTCTTGATGCTACTCATGTTTCATACTTTCGTCCATATGCATATTGTATAGATCTGCCATCTAAAGTGCTAACCTTATATACTGGTCCAAAGCCACCCTCGCCAAGCTTGTTACCGAAGGAGAAACCATTAGTGGCAGCTGCAATTGTCCCCGGATCAAATATCGGCAGTTCAAGTCATCATTGTGACTAATTCCATCGTGGCGTGAACCGCCACTCCATTTACTCGATCCTACAGTGCTGAAAGTATACTATGCACATAATCTTGCCACCACTCAAAGGCTGCTACCAAATTGATATCTTCGATAATAAAACAATTAAAAGCATTTTCCCAGAAGCGACATGAGACAGATGTTGAAGATTCGCACTCACCTAAGATGAACCGTAGCATGCATACATATGCTTCATTCAAATCTTCCAAAGGCTCTAATTCTGCACAAACCAAGATGAAAAGGTCCAAATCAGCTCACCCACATCACCAATATAGCATCAGACAATATACTTCCAGCAATCATTCATGTGATTCATCTTTTCCAAACCACTAATCACACAAAAGTATCTAAAAAACATAGATCATAGCAGAGGTAAATAAAGCAAGAGCACCAAAAATTAACTAAATAGACCCAAGAAGCATCATAGCAGAGTACATCAAACCAACAATCAAAAGGGGATAATGGAGTGGAAGACCATAAATTAATCAGTATGTCTCAATAGTACAACATGAACCAATGGTGACAGGCGTGCTTATCATGTATTGCAGGCTAGCACATAGCAAGAGAAGAAATTTCATTTCACATATGCAACAACAATAAGAACAATTCAGGTTGGTCACCTAACGATACATCCAACTCACACAAATTATCCAGTTGCGGCACACACAATTCCTTCCTTAAGGTTTTATGCCTTTTATGTCCTAGCTAAAATTCCTGGTACAAGATAATTAGAAGGACATCACAGTTAATTTCATGTTAGTGGAAAGGAACATAACACAAGCAAACCTCATGAGAGAGATATGTCAGCTCAACTGGAATGGTGCAGCAATTAAATACCCAAACAGTGGCATGCCAGGCTAATTGGTGGTGGTTGTTGTTTTAGCAGCAGACATATACAAGTCTAAGGAGGATGGAGAGCATCAAGCTTACCAGGGGCAACGTGGTTGAGCAACAAGGCTAGGTGAAGCAGCAAAGAACAACATCCCATTCTTCCTGTACAATCCAACGGCCCTTTTCTTCAAGCACATCTACAAGAGAAGAGCAGACCAAATGTGAGCGCTGGGGATTTGAGAGAGAGAGAGAGAGAGAGAGAGAGAGAGAGAGAGAGAGAGACGGGGAAGAGAAGACAGACCTTGTCGAGCTCACTGAAGAGCTGCATCCCGGGCGAGCAGAAGCACGAGAGAGAGAGAGAGAGAGTGACTTGTTTTCCATTCACATTCCAATCAGCGGGATCCCCCAATCAGCAGTTCTTTCACGCGGTGAAAGGGGATAAAAATTTCATTCTTCTCAGCTGGGGGTACAACCTGGGGGGCCTTGTCGACGAGCTCGTGGACGTAGTTCTAGCCGAAGCAGCGGTGGCCGGCGTCGTACACGCCGTGGATGACGCCCACGGGCTTCGTCTTGTTCACCGCCACCACGCGCACCGACTCCGACGCGCGCCCCGCCGCGCCCTCCACCGCTGCCACGGACGCCATCGCCGGCGCCGCTGACCCGCCGCCCTCCTCCGTGGCCGCGAGGTCTGAGGGAGGGAGAGGGGAAGGAGAGGGCGGGGCGAGCGGGGGCATCCAAACGGGGCGGGGCGGCGAGGACTGGGGGAGGGAGAGGGAGAGGAGAGGGCGAGGCGATGCGGGCGGGGCGGCGGTGATGCGGGCGGGAGAGGGAGAGGAGAGGGCGGGGCGATGCGGGTGGGGCGGCGAGGACGAGGGAGGGGGCGCGAGTGCGGGCTAGGTCATCTCCACGCGGGCCGACGCCTTTTATACCCCACGACGCGAAATGACGAAAATGCCCCCGGCGGGGCAGTATAATTACGCGCGGTGGCACGGTCAAGGTGAAACTGTTCATTGAAACAGTAACTTCTTTTTATCCGACGGCCGCGGTCATTCCAGGGCTCGATCCGACGGCCTAGATCCAATCAAGCACGCGGATCCAACGGCCAGGAATCGAAACGGCTGAGGAGCCGGGAGGATGACCGGCATCCTTATTTCTCGATAAATCAACTAAAGCAATGGCAACAACCTCAACCTGCAGAGAAAAAGCTAGGCAGATCATTCTCTGTGCAATCTCAACTAAAGCAATGATGACAGTCACGGGCAGCAAAAATTAAGCAAAATACGCAAGGTAAACATGAAGATGTGACTACTGAATACTGGCCATAAAGAAATGGTTGAGGCATGTTTGAAACTAGTAAGAAAATTAACTCAAAGATTCAACTACCAAAGCTATTCTGTGTAGGATTTTTTTTTTTGTGTTGACACCATAACATATTGTAAAAACACAAAGGCAACTTCAATAACATTACCTCTGGAAGTTGAGGTGAAGCCTGCTGCTGAGTATTCTTCTCCCTCTGCTCCTGATGGCCAGAACCTCCGGTGGGTGCCTCTGCCTGGGCCTAATAACAAAAAAAGAATGAATTTTAGTGCCCCTGAGCATATTGCAAAAGCATAGACGAAATTTCAATGTTTAAGTGCTTCCACTTCATAAATATAAATCTACTAAAGCAATGGCGACAACCTCAACCTGCAGAGAAAAAGCTAGGCAGATCATTCTCTGCACAATCTCAACTAAAGCAATGATGACAGTCACGGGAAGCTAAAATTAAGCAAAATACGCAAGGTAAACATAAAGCTGTGACTACTGAATACTGACCATAAAGAAATGGTTGGGGCACCATAAGCAAGTCTGCTCTTTATCGACAATTTCTCAAGGGTACACAAATTAAGGGTACAGAAAATGAAACTACCAAGCACACTAATGGCGGCACTACGGAGTGTTTACAGAAATCAAATAGTGCACTCAGATCTGTATGATGTCTTAATGACAGGTTAGAGAAGGTGAGGTGAAGCCTGCTGGCTGCTGCTGATGGTAGAACTCACAGTGAGGTAGAACCTTCTTCCTGGGCCCAATAAGAATAAAAGGATGGGTTTTTTTATCTTGACAAAATGTCTTAATTTTCCATTCATATGCAGTATTGTCACAATACGGTGAAACAGTCCACACAAAATCTGACCACATTTTTCATTTCATATTTCCTAGATACTAAATCTGACATGAAAGAGGAATCAAATCCAAATGCCAACGTCCAACTTGAATGAGACTCGCATTACATAGCTGAACAGAGGTTGCTCACCTTGCCGCCGGTGCTGCTCCTGCTGTGCACCCAAGTCAAGAAGGCGTCGAGTAGTCCCCTCCACGGCATGGATGCCGCCTTCTCGCACAGGAACTTGATAAATCTCCTCAATGTTGTGTCCTGGGGCGGCGCAACCACCTCATCTCCATCGGAAGCGGACGCCTTGTTCTTGGCAGAGGCGGACGCCTTGGTCTTGTGCGGGACGGGCGCCTTGTTCTTGGCAGAGGCGGACGCCGTGTTCCTGGCCGGGGCGGGGGGCGTGTTCTTGGCAGAGGCGGACGCCGTCTTCTTGGCCGGGGCGGGGGAGGGTTCTTGGCATCGTCGGACGCAGAAGGGGGCACCCGGCGCCGTGTCCCTGGCGGCGGTGAGCGCGCCAGCTGCAGCGCGGACTCCCCCGCCTCCTTGGCCGCCGAACCTTTGCCCCGGCTCGGGGCCAACTTCTTGTTCGCCATTCTCGCCGACCAGGAAGGGTTCTTGGTCGCCGGGCTCCGCTCGGGCGTGGCGGGGAGAGCTTAGGAGAGCAGCGCGGCGGCGCGGCTGACCAGATTGTAGAGTATGCTGGAGTTAGGGTTCGGGTGAGGAGGTGCGAACTGGCTGACGGTGGATTTCTCGGTTTCCGGCGAGGTGGCTGGGGGTGGGGGCGGTGGTGGATTTCAGGCAAAGTGTGCGGGGGGTGACGGGGGAGAGGGAGGGACGGGAAGGGAGAAGAGGAAGCTGTTTTATGGGCTGGAGAATCTTGTCTCATGGGCCTGCGAGAAATATCCGATGACCGATGGGCATTCAGCCCAATAGCTGCCTCTGTTATCTTTACGAAGCCCATTTTCAACCTTTTCCATTTAGCTTCTTTTTTTTCTTTTGGCCATAGGTCAACCTATACAAAAGGTAAACGAGATTGCTAAATCTCAGTCGACTGAGACTTAACCAAGTCTCAGTCGATGCTATATTCATGGATCTTATGTTGAGATCCGTGCAAAATTTTCTTTTTAGTTTTTTTACATGTTATGTCACTTGACTTAGACTTGATTAAGTCTCAGTGGAGTGAGACCTAGCCATACCCAAAGGTAAAATATAGGTCCCTCTCTCCGTAGCCGTATGACTGTCGTCTAACATCCAAAATTAGCCACTTTGTTACTCCCTCAGTTTTTGAAATCAATCCACACTATACAGTAGCTCCACTTAAACAAATATATTGGGATGCCCCTAATCTTTCCGATATTTACAAAAAAAAGTTAGAATGGTGATTTATACCCTAATAATGCAGCAAAATTCTGAATATTACACCAAAATTCCTCACCCGTGTATAAAAAATATACTAATGCAACAAAACATTACAACATTATTAAAAAAACTAATGCTACAAAAAGTGGTAACACAATAGTATTTTGCTGCAGATTGTGTTGCAACAAGTCACCAAACAACAAAAATAAAATAAAACAATTACAACAAAAAATTATCTATTTGCGCGAAACAAAAAAGTCCAAGGAACACAGAACAACCGTCCAGAATCTTTACAAGATCGAAAAAAACATACGAAAAATGGGGACATAAACTTTCTGAGCATTTGCTACAAGATGGAAAACCTTACACCATAATGTGTGTACTTTCACAATTTTTTGCATGTGAATCCGCAGCATGTCGGGTTAACTTATACAACATCATATATGTTGGGAATTAGCACACAAATGCACTTGTGGTTAACTGATAACTGCAGCGGAAACAAGTAATCTCAGCACCTACTAACTCAAGGATCGTTGCTTAGCATGAAAGGAAACATATGCAGCAGCATATATGGAGGCAGAAAATGTTACTCAGCAGGCAAGACACTCCTCAGCCTAGTGTCTTGTGGTAGGAGTAAGTTTCTGGACAGCAGGAAGCATCAATAAAAAGACACCAGATTTTACGTGAAAACCCCCTCAACTTGAGGGGAAAAACCACGGGCCGAAGCCACCCAAATCCTCTTCCACTATTATCAAATGTGGGATACAACAAGTTCTTCTCTAGACAGCACTAGAGGATCTCATACATCAAGATTTCTGAATCTTAGATGAACACAACAAGATTTGGGGCTCAAAAACTAGGGATTAGAACAATCTCATCAAAGATGATGGAACCGAAGCTTGAAGGAGACAAGGTAGTGGATCTGGACCATCACAACCTTGGGGAAGAGCTCCCTTTACTTCTTCCTTCAATCTTCCTCTTCTTCCCTTGCTCTCTTGGTTTCTCTCTTCTTCTACCTTGGAGGATGAACTGATTTTCGTCACACTTGGTGGCGGCTGCTGGATGGAGGGTAAAGCATCCCCATCCATTCATGTGCAAAGTTTAAAATGACCCTAGGTCATGACCCTAATGGGTAGTGGGCTTCTGCACCTCTTTGGGCTACCTAAAAGGCCTCAAATGGTCATCTCCTCACAGCCCACATGAGGAGGATATCCCAACAATATACCACTAACCTGGAAAACTCCACCCATGGCGGCCCCAGACTCGCCAATTCGGTACCGTCGACCATAAACACGGCTCGTCGGAGGCCTGTCGGCACTAGATCCGACAACCTCTTTCAAGACAATACTTTGGCAAATGATTACTTTTTTAATATTTGATTTATATATTAGAGAATCACTATCATAACGTAGTACTTTGACCAGCGATTACTCTTTTAATATTTGATTTATGTGGTACAAAATCACTATCATAGCATAGTACTTTTAAATACGAATCTAGTGACCCAAATTTCATATCATATAACCTTGTATTTATGGAGTAATTATTGTTCAAATGCATGTCTTAATGAGACAAAATACACCTTACTTTTAGGAATGGAGGCGGTAGCAGACAATTTTAGGCCAGGTGGTGGCATGCAAATGATCACAAGCATCGGCGCCACATTTGAAAAGCTTGTACTAGTAGAGGGAAAGAACACATGTACATATATATAGGGGACCACTCACATGCACATCAGGGGGAAGATGCGAAGAAAAAAAATAACGCCGGCGCTCACCCGAGAAAGAGACCTACAATGCCCCCTCATAGGTCGACCTGTCATAAGCATATTGGCATAAGTCATTTTTTTAGAAGGAACACTAAATGTTGTTTGTCCTGCTATTTTGTTATTCTAAATGGAAAACTGGGGAAAGGGAAAAAATGGAAGCACGTATTGAAAGATCGAGGTATAATGACTAGAGGGGGTGAACTAGGAGTTTAGAAAAATTGCAGCGTAATTGACACATTGAAGTAGTTTTTCATCAAGTATATATATTGATATGTGCGGAAGAGTACAACTTGAAGAAATACATAGCGTTACAAGAGTGGAAAGATGGCATGGCCCGTTGAAGCAATCAGGATGGAACAAATACAAAGGGATACATATGCTTCAATGTTCACATAAGAACATGGAACATGAAGAGATCATTCTTCAAACATACATGAGGTCAGCTGGAAACCCACTTGAAGATGATTACTTCAAGTTATCCTGTCATAATCTATCGGTTACTTGATGCCAGTAGTGTTGATCTTGAGATCATGAGGATGGGCAGGCTTCAGGCATACTTGATGCCAGTAGTGTTAATCTATCACAGTTACTTTTGATGCCCGTCAACATGATTCCTCAAGATCGTCATAATGAGCATTTGACCTAGTAACTATTATACACTCTTTTCATAGTCATACAAAGGAACATCGTGTATAAAATGCAAAATGTGAACATGCTGATATAGTACAATTGAAATCATGCCCCAGGAGAAACATAACAGAGTGTTTGATCAAACAGTAAATTGGATCACAGTGATCACTAAAAAATAGAATACAACCATAGAGATATAGTATAGTCTCAGACATACGGAGGTCTAAGAATTCAGAACGAAGACACCTGATTTGTTTCCCGGAGTTCTTTGTTGGCACCAACCCTATATCTCCGTTTGGAGGGGTATGCACGCATGCACCCTAGTTCATCAACACTCGTGCTGACCCGGAAACATCACTCGGTTGCTTATGAGCATCAACCGCTTGTGAACCAATACTAATGTAGGGTAAAGACCCTATGTGGCCCAATCTTCATGAATTGAAGGTGGATTCGAGGAACAACACTAAGAACACGAGGGGAATCATAAAGGGAAACACACAAATCAATACACACAGATGCAAATAGAGATACACACACTAGTAGAAAATAGGGCTATCGTTTGGGCCTGGCCAGCCCATTAGTCCCGCTTCTTCATGAACCGGGACCCATGGGGGGTATTAGACCCGGTTCATGAGCCCAGGGGGCCGGCCGGGGCCTCGTGGGCATTGGTCCCGGTTCGTCTGGACCCATTTGTCCCGGTTCTAGGCACGAACCGGGACCAATGGACCTTGCTCCTGGCCCACAGCCATTGGTGCCGGTTCATGCCTTGAACCGGTGTAGAAGGTGGGGCTTTAGTCCCGCTTCATGCCACGAACCGAGACAAATAATTTGCCTATATATACCCATCGCCGTGGCAGAGCACTCCATAGTGCTCTGTTTTTTCAATCCAGCGAGGAGAGGGCATTTGGGTGCTCTAGTTCACCTCCTATGCACATGAGGTGTTCGATGAAATGCCCGAGCCACACTAGTTAAGCTTTCTCCTCTCAAAGCTCGACCTCGGAGCTCCATTTTTCCCGAGATTTGTCTAGATTTAGCGGTCCATCACGCTCCGTCCCCGTTTTCACCGCTGTTGATCGCCCGCGCCGATCTCGTCGCGGGCACCACCGTGGTGAGCCTCTTGTTCTTATCTTCTTTCTGATACTTGTCTGGTTTTCTTACTTTAGATAGATATTTGTCTGATTTTCTTACTTTTGACACACATAATTATATATAATGCACGCAGATGAACCGACAATGGATGTATGGTGACAAACACACCTCCGAGTACATTAAGGGCGTGCATAATTTTCTCGAAGTGGCTGAGGCAAACAAGCAGAATGGTTTTATATATGTGTTGTCCATGCACTAAATGTGGGAATACTAAGTCTTACTCTGACCAGAAAATCCTTCACACCCACCTGCTTTACAAGGGTTTCATGCCACACTATAATGTTTGGAAGAGGCACGGAGAAATAGGGGTTATGATGGAAGACGGTGAAGAAGAAGAGGACGATGACAACTATGTGCCCCCTGAATACGGTGATGCTGCAATGGGGGGAGCTGCTGAAGATCTAGAGGAACCAGACAATGTGCCCGATGATGTTGCAACGTGGGAAGCTGCTGAAGATCAAGAGGAACCAGACGATGTGCCCGATGATGATCTCCGCCGGGTCATTGTCGATGCAAGGACGCAATGCGAAAGTCAAAAGGAGAAGCTGAAGTTCAATCGCATGTTAGAGGATCACAAAAAAGGGTTGTACCCCAATTGCGAAGATGGAAACACAAAGCTGGGTACCGTACTGGAATTGCTGCAGTGGAAGGCGGATAATGCTGTGCCTGAGAAAGGATTTGAGAAGCTACTAAAAATATTGAAGAAGAAGCTTCCAAAGGATAATGAATTGCCTGATAGTACGTACGCAGCAAAGAGGGTCGTATGCCCTCTAGGATTGGAGGTGCAGAAGATACATGCATGCCCTAATGACTGCATCCTCTACCGCGGTGCGTACGAGGATTTGAACGCATGCCCGGTATGTGGTGCATTGCGGTATAAGATCAGACGAGATGACCCTGGTGATGCTGAGGGCGAGCCCCGCAGGAAGAGAGTTCCTGCGAAGGTGATGTGGTATGCTCCTATAATACCACGGTTGAAACGACTGTTCAGAAACAAATAGCATGCCAAGTTGATGCGATGGCACAGTGAGGACCGTAAGAAAGACGGGAAGTTGAGAGCACCCGCTGACGGGGCGCAGTGGAGAAAAATCAAGAGAGAGTACTGGGCTGAGTTTGCACGTGACCCAAGGAACCTATGGTTTGGTTTAAGCGTGGACGGCATTAATCCTTTTGGGGTGCAGAGCAGCAATCACAATACCTGGCCCATGACTCTATGTATGTATAACCTTCCTCCTTGGATGTGCATGCAGCGGAAGTTCATTATGATGCCAGTTCTCATCCAAGGCCCTAAGCAACCCGGCAAGAACATTGATGTGTACCTAAGGCCATTAGTTGAAGAACTTTTACAGCTGTGGAATGGAAACGGTGTACGTGCGTGGGATGAGCACAGACAGGAGGAATTTAACCTGCATGCGTTGCTGTTTGTAACCATCAACGATTGGCCCGCTCTCAGTAACCTTTCAGGATAGACAAACAAGGGATACCACGCATGCACGCACTGTTTAGCTGACACCGAAAGTATATACCTGGGAAGCTGTAGGAAGAATGTGTACCTGGGCCATCGTTGATTTCTTTCGACCAACCATCATTGTCAAAAGAAAGGCAAGCATTTCAAAGGCGAGGCAGATCACCGGAAGAAGCCCACCATGCGTACCGGTGATCACGTACTTGCTATGGTCAATGATTTACACGTAATCTTTGGAAAGGATCCTGGCGGACTAGCTGTTCCGCGTGACGCTGAGGGACACGCACCCATGTGGAAAAAGAAATCTATATTTTGGGACCTACCCTACTCGAAAGACCTAGAGGTCCGCTCTTCGATCGACGTGATGCACGTGACGAAGAACCTTTGCGTGAACCTGCTAGGCTTCCTGGGCGTGTATGGGAAGACAAAAGATACAGCTGAGACACGGGAGGACCTACAACGTTGGCACGAAAAAGACGACATGCCTCCAAAGCAGTATGAAGGTCCTGCTAGCTATGCTCTTACCAAAGAAGAGAAGGAAATCTTCTTTGAATGCCTGCTTAGTATGAAGGTCCCGACTGGCTTCTTGTCGAATATAAAGGGAATAATAAATATGGCAGAGAAAATGTTTCAGAACCTAAAGTCTCATGACTGCCATGTGATTATGACGCAACTGCTTCCGGTTGCATTGAGGGGGCTTCTACCGGAAAACGTACGATTAGCCATTGTGAAGCTATGTGCATTCCTCAATGCAATCTCTCAGAAGGTGATCAATCCAGAAATCATACCAAGGCTAAGGAGTGATGTGGAGCAATGTCTTGTCAGTTTTGAGCTGTTGTTCCCACCATCCTTCTTCAATATCATGACGCACGTCCTAGTTCATCTAGTTGACGAGATTGTCATTCTGGGCCCCGTATTTCTACACAATATGTACCCCTTTGAGAGGTTCATGGGAGTCCTACAGAAATATGTCTATAACCGTGCTAGGCTAGAAGGAAGCATCTCCATGGGCCATCAAACAGAGGATGTCATTGGGTTTTGTGTTGACTTCATTCCTAGCCTTAATAAGATAGGTCTCCCTAAATCGCGGTATGAGGGGAGACTGACTGGAAAAGGCACGCTTGGAGGGGAGACAATAATATGCAGGGACAGATATTCTTGGTCTCAAGCACACTACACAGTTCTACAGAACTCTACCTTGGTGACCCCTTATGTTGATGAACACAAGAACAGTCTGTGCTCCAAACACCCAGAGCAGTGCGACGACTGGATTACATGTGAACACATCAGGACTTTCAGCAGTTGGTTAGAAACACGTCTCAGAGGTGAAAACACTGTTTGTGATGAGCTGTACTCGTTATCTAGGGGACCATCTTCGACTGTAATGATTTGAAAAGGATACAAGATAAATGGGAATACATTTTACACGATCGCCCAAGATCAAAAGAGTACCAACCAAAATAGCGGTGTCCGCTTTGATGCAGCAACTATTATGGTTACATAGTGGACATATGGGAACTTGACTACAGAGTAGATTTTAAGGTCCCTTTGTTTAAATGCAAATGGGTCAATCTGTCATGAGGCAGGGTACAGGTAGACCCACAGTACGGAATGACAACAGTGGATCTAAACAATCTTGGGTACACTGACGAACCGTTTGTCCTAGTCAATGATGTGGCACAGGTTATCTATGTGAAGGACATGTCTACCAAACCGAGAAAAAAGAAAAAAAATAAGGAAGTGAATACATCATACGATGAGCCAAAGCGCCACATAGTTCTTTCAGGAAAAAGGGACATCGTGGGAGTGGAGGGCAAGACAGACATGTCCGAAGATTATGAAAAGTTCCATGAAATTCCTCCCTTCAAAGTCAAGGCTGACCCAAGCATCCTGATAAATGATGAAGATTATCCATGGTTATGGCGCAATAAGGAAAGGACACAAGCGAAGAAAAAGTGAAGACTTTGTCCACAACTATTATGATGATACCATGCCAACTTTCAATCTTTTCATAGTTCATTTGAAATGCCTATTGTAACAGACAAGTTTCCGTATGAAATCCTGATACTTCGAAAGAGATTGTCCGTTTTGTACATGAAGTGCATCCAGTTTTTGCAGTAACCCACTCAACTTTCTTGCACATGCTATGTGGATGAAATGATGATACCATGCCAACTTCCAACCTTTTCAGAGTTCATTTGAAATGCTTTTCAATTTCAGGGTCTTATAGCTCAAAATAATCAGTAAATGCATGAAAAATAACAAATGAAGTCAGAAAGGGTTGAAAATTGATGATGTGACTTTGAATGGTGCATTTTGAACACACAAAAAGTCAGGAGTTCAAATAAGTTTTAAAAAATGAAATCCCTGTGTAACAGATGAGTTTCCGTATGAAACCCTGATACTTCGAAAGAGATTGTCCATTTTGTACAGGAAGTGTATCCAGTTTTTCCCATAACCCTCTCAACTTTTTAGCACATGCTATGTGGGTGAAATGATGATACCATGCCAACTTTTAACCTTTTCAGAGTTCATTTGAAATGCTTTTCAATTTCAAGGTCTTATAGCTCAAAAAACCAGTAAATGCTTTTATAAAACTCTAATAGCAAAAGGAATCAACTAAAAAGCTTTTATAAACCTCTAGTATTTATTAAACTAAAATTATATAAAATTTCTGCAACTAAAATTATCAAAGTATTTTCTGTTCAAAACATGAAAATCAGAAAGAATTATCATAAAAAAATTTGTTAGAAACTTTAGTAGCAAAAAGAATTTTCATAAAGATTTTTTTGATAGAAACTAAAATAACAAAGTCTGTTTTTGAATATAATGATAAAACGCAGTAATATTAAATAGCAGGAAAAAAAATCACTCAAAATATATTTTTATAGTGAAGTTATTCACAAACTAGTGATTCACACAAATTTCAAAGAATTAAAATTTAAACTATTCAAATTTGGAAACTAGTGGAGTAACAGAAAGATTATAATTATTCTGAGCTAAAAGCAAAAGGAATAAAAAAAATCAAAAATCAAAAGAAAATAAATAATTCAGAAAACAAAAAAAATACTGGAAAAAATAAAAAAAAATGTCGCCTAATGGGCCACACGGCCTGCATACGACTAGAAACCCATCTGTACATGCGCCAGGATGCAGGCCTGCAGGCCCAATAGGCCCAACACGGCAGTGACAAGGGTAGGCAACTAATGCCTGCATATTAGAGAGGAGCTCAGCACCTGAGCTGCATCGCAACTTATAAACAGGTGCTGAGCTCTCTCAGCTAGCGAGGTGGGACTAAACTTCCAACCGCACTGCGCCAGCACAAGGCCTTTGGTCCCGGTTGGTGCCACCAACCGGAACCAAAGCCCTCTGCTTCCCGCCCTTTGGGCTGCTGAAAAAAGGCCTTTGGTCCCGGTTGGTGGCACAAACCGGGACTAAAGGTCGCATTCGTCCCGGTTTGTCTCACGAACCGGGACCAATGCTTCGTCTATATAACTAGCCCTCGTGAAAATTTCATTCAGTTCATTCTTCCCCGCCCCGACGCCGCCGGGCTGCCCCTCTCCGCCTCGCCGTCGCCGTCGTCGCCCCGCGCCGCCCCGACGCCGTTGACGCCCCG
>NC_057798.1:769219060-769264632 GCF_018294505.1 Triticum aestivum | reverse complement strand
ATGTATAGGAAAATTGTGTATGATCAAAGTCATTTATGTATATGTTCATATTTAGAAGAAAAAGCAGGAGAGGAAAAAGGAAAATAGGAAGAGAAAGTGTTTAATATAATTAGTTAGAAAAATAATAGAACTAGTTAAACAAGTTTATTTTTAGTAAGTACTACTTTGTTTTATTTATATTAAGTGCTTAATATATAGTTGAACTAGTTGATTTAATAAACTACTTTATTTTACTATAGAAGTAGTTTATTTTTAGTAAGTACTACTTCATTTATTTATAGTAAGTGCTTAGTAGTTGAACTAGTTGATTTAATAAAACTACTTTATTTTACTATATATAGAAGTACTTTATTTTTAGCAAGAAAATTAATAGAACTAGTTTATTTTTTTAGTTCAAGCAATTAATCCCGCATCGACGTCAACGATGCCTATCCCGCATCCTCGTCGTCGACTCGGCGGTGGAGGCCTGCTTGATCAGGGCCATGTCCAGGACTGGGCTCCGTCGGGCTGGTATTGGGAAGTGCTACCTTCCGGGGGGCGTAGGTTGGTGAGGAGCCAGCCCGTTGTTGACCCGGTCCTTGTTTGGTGGCGAGCGCGTGGGCCAGTGACGGTGTCGAGGCTTCCGGACACCATAGAGGTGGTTCGTCATCGTGTCAGCGAGGAGGACGAGCACGTCCGTCGCTACATGGTTGCATTGGAGGGCAGGTTCGACAATACCTGGCAGGTTCTTCAGGGATCTCATTGGAGCTATGATCCTGTGATGGTTCCTTATCTTTGGGTGTCCACCGCCCGCGACGATACCCGTCGGGCGCTACGGTTCTAGCTGTATTAGCGATGCTATATGTATGATAGTATTCGAGGAGTATTAGTGATAATATTCGACGATGTACGGACACAAGAAATGATGTACTTTTGCTTATAATTGAATGCATGCTAATTTGAATACTACTTTATTTTACGATTTGGTTTTGCTTATTGAATGCTTATATTGGAAAAGTACTCCTACTTTGAATGCTAAAATTGGAGAGCACTATGCAGAAATCTAGGAGCCCCCTCCATCATCCACGCCGTCGTGGGGGTAGCTTCTCCTTCATTCTCATGTGCTAGACAATTTAGTGTAATAATGCACTTGGGAATGAAAGGAGGAGCTACCATCACCGATAGTCAACCCGTGATTAATAATAATGATCTAATTTAGGTTTTTTAGTACATATATTTAATTGTACAAGTTTAATATTTGAATTATGAACATAGGCCGGAAATGTCGTACTCGGACGACGAAAACCGCCCGGGGGAGTGCGACTGGTGCCACGACGACCGAGGTATGTGCGACAGGTTCCTTGAGCTGGACGATGATCGGCGCTTCAGCATTAAGCTCGAGGAGACCTTCGATGTTGAAACGATACGCAACGACGACAATAGTTTTTTTCATAATTAAGCACGACTTTAACTATTTTAACGTGTATTTTTCATCTTTTCCAATTCGACTAGCTTATCCCATGCTATGCAAGACGCTATGTCTTGGAGAGGATGGGTTTTGAAGACCATGAAAGTATGGAAACCAAAAAAATTCACGTAAGGACCCATCATGGTGTGGATTTTGAAGTAAAGCTGTGCAATTCTGAGAGTGTAACCCATTTTGGTTGCAAAAATTGGGAAGCACTTTGCAAGATGTATGGTTTTGATGAGGGTATGCTTGTCACCATGGATCTTGGTGATCCTAAAATCGAGCAAGACAATATGGACATTTGGGTCCTTATTGATACAGTTCCAATTCTTCCCCCATGTGAGCTTCTCAAACATTGTTATTAAGTAATTTATATTGTTTATTTCAAAATAGTTGACAGCTTATTTCCATTGATAACTTATTTTCATTCTTCAAAGAATGTGCGGAAGATGGTAGACAAAACCCACTACACCGATGGCTCTGAATTAACTTATAAGGAGAAAAATCATCTGATTGCATTTTGTACTGATCTTGAGAATTACAATATCTACAATCGAAATCCTCAACATTATGGTCAATACGTGCCACTAGTGCACGTGTTGAACTACGGTAACTACCATGGAGATACCCTGGTAAGATTTTTTACTATTACGACATCCGTTCATCTTTTGCATACTTCTAATACTAGTACATCATTGCTAACTACGAAGTTATTACTATGTTTTTCAAGATAATCATGAATGATTGTGTGCCTCATCTGATGTATACGCATGGTCGCCTTGATGTTTTGAACATTCAACTGATACGTCCATTTTGCATCATGCTTTTATATCAATATTTATTGCATTATGGGCTGTTATTACACATTATATCTCAATATTTATTGCATTATGGGCTGTTATTACACATTATATCTCAATACTTATGGCTATTATCTCTTATTTTACAAGGTTTACCATAAAGGGGGGAATGCCGGTAGCTGGAATTCTGGCTGGAAAAGGAGCAAACATTGGAAACCTATTCTGCACTACTCCAAAAATCCTGAAACTCCATGAAACCTATTTTTGGAATTAATAAGAATTATTGAGCGGAAGAAATACACCAGGGGGCCCACACCCTATCCAGGAGGGTGGGGGGCGCGCCCCCTGTCTCCTGGTCCCCTTGGTGGCCCCCCGGTGTCCATCTTCTGCTATATGAGGGCTTTTATCCTGGAAAAAATCATGGGCAAGCTTACGGGACGAAACTCCGCCGCCACGAGGCGGAACCTTAGCGGAACCAATATAGAGCTCCGGCATAGCTGTTCTGTCGAGGACACTTCCCTCCGGGAGGGGGAAATCATCACCATCGTCATCACCAATGATCCTCTCATCGGGAGGGGGTCAATCTCCATCAACATCTACACCAGCACCATCTCCTCTCAAAACCCTAGTTCATCTCTTGTATCCAATCTTGTATCAAAACCACAAATTGGTACCTGTGGGTTGCTAGTAGTGTTGATTACTCCTTGTAGTTGATGCTAATTGGTTAACTTGGTGGAAGATCATATGTTCAGATCCTTAATGCATATTATTACTCCTCTGATTATGAACATGAATATGCTTTGTGAGTAGTTACGTTTGTTCCTGAGGACATGGGTGAAGTCTTGCTATTAGTGGTCATGTGAATTTGGTATTCGTTCGGTATTTTGATGAGATGTATGCTGTCTTTTCCTCTAGTGGTGTTATGTGAACGTCGACTACATGACACTTCACCATTATTTGGGCCTAGAGGAAGGCATAGGGAAGTAATAAGTAGATGATGGGTTGCTAGAGTGACAGAAGCTTAAACCCTAGTTTATGCGTTGCTTCGTTAGGGGCTGATATGGATCCATATGTTTAATGTTGTGGTTAGGTCTACCTTAATACTTCTTTTGTAGTTGTGGATGCTTGAAATAGGGTTAATCATAAGTGGGATGCTTGTCCAAGTAAGGGCAGTACCCAAGCACCGGTCCACCCACATATCAAATTATCAAAGTACCGAACGTGAATCTTGTGAACGTGATGAAAACTAGCTTGACGATAATTCCCATGTGTCCTTGGGAGCTCCTTTCTCATTATTAGAAATTGTCCAGGCTTATCCTTTGCTACATAAAGGATTGGGCCACCTTGCTGCACTTTATTTACTTTATTTACTTGTTACTCATTACTATTTATCTTATCACAAAACTATCTATTACCTATAATTTCAGTGCTTGCAGAGAAAACCTTACTGAAAACCGCTTATCATTTCCTTCTGCTCCTCGTTGGGTTCAACACTCTTACTTATTGAAAGGACTATGATAGATCCCCTACACTTGTGGGTCATCAAGACTCTTTTCTTGCGCCGTTGCCGGGGAGTGTAGCGCTTTTGGTGAGTGGAACTTGGTAAGGAAACATTTATATAGTGTGCTGAAATTTTCTTTTACTTGTCACTATGGAAACTAATCCTTTGAGGGGCTTGTTCGGGGTATCTTCACCCCGACCAGAAGAGCAAAAATTTGCTCCTCAACCTACTGAACTTTATGAAAATATTTACTTTGATATTCCTTCGGGTATGATAGAGAAACTGCTAGCTAATCCATTTGCAGGAGATGGAACATTGCATCCCGATTTACACCTTATCTTTGTGGATAAAGTTTGTGGATTATTTAAGCTTGCAGGTATTCCCGATGATGTTGTCAAAAGGAAGGTCTTCCCTTTATCTTTGAAGGGAGATGCATTGACATGGTATAGGCTATGTGATGATACGAGATCTTGGAATTATAAACGATTGAAATTGGAATTTCACCAGAAGTTCTATCCTATGCATCTTGTTCATCGTGATCGTAATTACATATATAATTTCTGTCCTCGCGAAGGAGAAAGCATCACTCAAGCTTTGGGGAGGCTTAAGTCAATGTTATATTCATGCCCCAATCATGAGCTCTCTCGGGAAATGATTATTCAAAAAATTTATGCTCGGCTTTCTCTTAATGATCGCAACCTGCTCGATATTTCCTGCGCTGGTTCTTATATGCTGAAGATTATTGATTTCAAATGGGACTTATTGGAAAGAATTAAACCAACTCCGAAGATTGGGGTTCCGACGATGGTGAGGATTCAGGTATGACACCTAAGTTCAATTGTGTTAAATCTATTATGGATACCGATGCTTTTCGTGGATTTAGCGCTAAGTATGGACTTGACTCTGAGATAGTAGCTTCTTTCTGTGAATCTTTTGCTACTCACGTTGATCTCCCTAAAGAGAAGTGGTTTAAATATAATCCTCCTGTTGAAGTGAAAGTAGTTGCACCTATTGCAGTTGAAGAAAAGACTATCACCTATAGTGATCCTATTGTTCCTACTACTTATGTTGAGAAACCTCCTTTTCCTGTTAGGATAAAGGATCATGCTAAAACTTCGACTGTTGTCCGTAAGAGTAATACTAGGACTTATACACCTCCTGAGCAAATCAATGTTGAACCTAGTATTGCTATGGTTAAAGTTCTCTTGGATGATGATTTAGATGGGCATGTTATTTATTTTTGTGATGAATCTGCTAATATTGCGAGACCAAATACTAAGATACATAGACCTGTCATAGGCATGCCTGTTATTTCTGTTAAAATAGGAGATCATTGTTATCATGGCTTATGTGATGTGGGTGCTAGTGCTAGTGCGATACCTTATACCTTATATCAAGAAATTATGCATGACATTGCACCCATTGAATTAGAAGACATTGATATTACCATTAAGCTTGCTAATAGGGATACCATTAAACCAGTAGGGATTGTTAGAGATGTTAAAGTTTTGTGTGGGAAGGTTAAATACCCTGCTGATTTTCTTGTTCTTGGCTCCCCACAAGATGATTTTTGTCCCGTTATTTTTGCTAGACCTTTCTTGAATACAGCTAGTGCCAAGATTGATTATGAAAAAGATACTGTCACCATTGGCTTAGATGGTATGTCTCATGAGTTTAATTTTGCTAAGTTTCGTAGAAAACCACGTGATAGGGAACCACCTAGTAAGGATGAAATTATTGGTCTTGCTTCCATTGCTGTGCCTCCTACTGATCCGTTAGAACAATATTTGCTAGACCATGAAAATGATATGTTTATGAAGGAAAGAAGGGAAATAGATGAAGTGTTCCTTAAACAAGAACCTGTGCTGAAACATAATCTTCCCGTTGAAATTCTTGGGGATGCCCCTCCACCCAAGGGTGATCCCGTGTTTGAACTCAAACCATTACCTGCTAATCTTAAGTATGCTTATCTTAATGAAAGGAAAATATATCATGTTATTATTAGTGCTAACCTTTCAGAGCAAGAAGAAGAAAGATTATTGAAAACTCTGAAGAAGCACCGAGCAGCTATTGGATATACTCTGGATGATCTTAAGGGCATTAGTCCCACATTATGCCAACACAAAATTCGGTGGAGAAAGATGCCAAACCAGTTAGAGATCCTCAACGACGATTGAATCCCAAGATGAAAGAAGTGGTACGAAAGGAGATACTAAAGCTCCTTGAGGCAGGTATAATTTATCCCGTTGCTGATAGTGATTGGGTAAGCCCTGTATATTGTGTCCCTAAAAAGGGAGGTATTACCGTTATTCCTAATGATAAAGATGAATTGATCCCGCAAAGAATTATTATAGGTTATAGGATGGTAATTGATTTCCGTGAATTAAATAAGGCTACTAAGAAAGATCATTACCCTTTACCTTTTATTGATCAAATGCTAGAAAGGCTATCCAAACACACACATTTTTTGCTTTCTAGATGGTTATTCTGGTTTCTCTCAAATACCTGTGTCAGCGGGGGATCAATCAAAAACTACTTTTACTTGCCCTTTCGGTACTTTTGCTTATAGACGTATGCCTTTTGGTTTATGTAATGCACCTGCTACCTTTCAAAGATGCATGATGGCTATACTCTCTTATTTTTTTGAAAAGATTTGCGAGGTATTCATGGATGACTTCTCCGTTTATGGATCCTCTTTTGATGATTGTTTGAGCAACCTTGATCGAGTTTTGCAGAGATGCAAAGACACTAGTCTCGTCCTGAATTGGGAAAAGTGTCACTTTATGGTTAACGAAGGCATTGTCTTGGGGCATAAGATCTCCGAGAGAGGTATTGAACTTGATAAAGCCAAGGTTGATGCTATTGAAAAGATGCCATGTCCCAAGGACATAAAAGGTATAAGAAGTTTCCTTGGTCATGCCAGGTTTTATAGGAGGTTCATTAAGGACTTTTCTAAAATCTCTAGGCCTCTGACTAATTTATTGCAAAAAGATATTCCTTTTGTCTTTGATGATGATTGTGTAGAAGCATTCCAAATACTTAAGAAACTTTGATCACTGCACCTATTGTTCAGCCACCTGATTGGAATTTACCCTTTGAAAATATGTGTGATGCTAGTGATTATGCTGTAGGTACTGTTCTAGGGCAAAGAGTTGATAAAAAATTGAATGTTATCCAGTATGCTAGTAAGACTCTTGATACTGCCCAGAGAAATTATGCTACTACTCAAAAAGAGTTCTTAGCAGTTGTGTTTGCATGTGATAAGTTTAGACCTTATATTGTTGATTCCAAAGTTACTATTCACACTGATCATGCTGCTATTAAATATCTTATGGAAAAGAAAGATGCTAAGCCTAGGCTCATTAGATGGGTTCTCTTGCTCCAAGAATTTGATTTGCATATTATTGATAGAAAGGGAGCTGAGAACCCCGTTGAAGACAACTTGTCTAGGTTAGAGAATGTTCTTGATGACCCACTGCCTATTGATGATAGCTTTCCTGATGAACAATTAGCGGTCATTAATGCTTCTCGTACTGCTCCTTGGTATGTTGACTATGCTAATTATATTGTTGCTAAATTTATACCGCCTAGTTTCACATACCAGCAAAAGAAAAAAGTTCTTTTATGATTTAAGACATTACTTTTGGGATGATCCACACCTTTATAAAGAAGGAGTAGATGGTGTTATTAGACGTTGTGTGCCTGAGCATGAACAGGAATAGATCCTACGCAAGTGTCACTCTGAATCCTATGGAGGACACCACGCTGGAGATAGAACTGCACACAAGGTACTACAATCTGGTTTTTATTGGCCTACTCTCTTCAAAGATGCTCGTAAGTTTGTCTTATCTTGTGATGAATGTCAAAGAGTAGGTAACATTAGTAGACGTCAAGAAATGCCTATGAATTACTCTCTTGTTATTGAACCGTTTGATGTTTGGGGCTTTGATTATATGGGACTTTTTCCTCCCTCTAATGATTACACACATATTTTAGTTGTTGTTGATTACGTTACTAAGTGGGTAGAAGCTATTCCAACTAGTAGTGCTGATCATAACACTTCTATTAAAATGCTTAAAGAAGTTATTTTTCCGGGGTTTGGAGTCCCTAGATATCTTATGACTGACGGTGGTTCACATTTTATTCATGGTGCTTTCCGTAAGATGCTTGCTAAGTATGATGTTAATCATAGAATCGCATCTCCTTATCATCCGCAGTCTAGTGGTCAAGTAGAGTTGAGCAATAGAGAGCTCAAATTAGTTTTGCAAAAGACTGTGAATAGATCTAGAAAGAATTGGTCCAAAAAACTTGATGATGCATTATGGGCCTATAGAACTGCGTAAAAAAATCCTATGGGTATGTCTCCATATAAGATGGTTTATGGAAAAGCGTGTCATTTACCTCTTAAACTTGAACATAAAGCATATTGGGCTATTAAAGAGCTCAACTATGACTTCAAACTTGCCGGTGAGAAGAGGTTGTTTGATATTAGCTCACTTGATGAACGGAGAACCCAAGCCTATGAGAATGCCAAGCTATTCAAAGAAAAAGTTAAACGCTGGCATGACAAAAGGATACAAAAGCGTTAGTTTAACGTAGGAGATTATGTGTTATTATTTGATATGTCTCCGTCGTATCTATAATTTTTGATTGTTCCATGCCAATATTATTCAACTTTTATATACTTTTGGCAACTTTTTATACTATTTTTTGGGGCTAACATATTGATCCAGTGCCCAGTGCCAGTTCCTGTTTGTTGCATGTTTTTTGTTTCGCAGAAACCCAATATCAAACATAGTCCAAGCGGGATAAAAACGGACGGATAATTATTTTGGAATATTTGTGATCTTTGGGAAATAAAATCAACGCGAGACGGTGCCCGAGGGGGCCAGGAGATAGAGGGCACCCCAGGGACGCAGACGCGCCCTGGACTCTCCTGGGGCCCCCGTAAGGCGGTTGACGCTCTTCTTTTGCCGCAAGAAAGATAATTTTATGAGAAAGATCTGGGCGAAAGATTCACCCCAATCAGAGTTAAGAATCTCTGGATATTAAAGAAACCGTGAAGGGGTAGAATCTCAGAACGCAGAAACAGAGAGATAGATCCAATCTCGGAGGGGCTCTCGCCCCTCCCACACCATCGGAGCCAAGGACCAGAGGGTAAACCCTTCTCCCATCTAGGGATAAGGTAAAGGAAGAAGAAGAAGAAGAAGGGGGGCTCTCTCCCCCTTGCTTCCGGTGGCGCCGGAACGCCGCTGGGGGCCATCATCATCACCGCGATCTTCACCAACAACTTCACCGCCTTCATCACCAACTCTTCCCCCCTCTATGCAGCGGTGTAACCCCTCTCTTACCCGCTATAATCTCTACTTAAACATGGTGCTCAACTCTATATATTATTTACCAATGATGTATGGCTATCTTATGATGTTTGAGTAGATCCGTTTTGTCCTATGGGTTAATTGATGATCGTGATTGGTTTGAGTTGCATGTTTTATTATTGGTGCTATCCTATGGTGCCCTCCGTGTCGCGCAAGCATGAGGGATTCCCACTGTAGGGTGTTGCAATACGTTCATGATTCACTTATAGTAGGTTGCTAGAGTGACAGAAGCTTAAACCCGAGTAAGGGGATTGTTGCATATGGGATAACGGGGACTTGATGCTTTAATGCTATGGTTGGGTTTTACCTTAATGAATCTTTAGTAGTTGCGGACTGCTTGCTAGAGTTCCAATCATAAGTGCATATGATCCAAGTAGAGAAAGTATGTTAGCTTATGCCTCTCCCTCAAATAAAATTACAATAGTGATTACCGGTCTAGTTATCGATTGCCTTGGACAAATAACTTTCTCGTAACAAAAAGCTCTCTACTAATATTTACTTTATTGCATCTTTATCTAAAGAGCCCCTACTTTTTATTTACGTGTTCTTTATTATCTTGCAAACCTATCCAACAACACCTACAAAGTACTTCTAGTTTCATACTTGTTCTAGGTAAAGCGAACGTCAAGCGTGCATAGAGTCGTATTAGTGGCCGATAGGACTTGAGAGAGTATTTGTTCTACCTTTAGCTCCTCGTTGGGTTCGACACTCTTACTTATCGAAAGAGGCTACAACTATCCCGTATACTTGCGGGTCATCAAGACCTTTTTCTGGCGCCGTTGCCGGGGAGTCATAGCGTGGGGTGAATATTCTCATGTGTTGTTGTTTGCTTTATCACTAAGTAATTTTTATTTTCTGTTCTTAGTTGTTTCCTATCTTTAGTTATGGATATGGAACACGGAATACCAAAAAAATTAGGTGTATATGCTACTCATGGAGATGGGGAACCTCCTAAAACCCTCGATGCTCGTTATGTTTGAGATATTATGTACTACTTTAATAATCCTGAGAAAACCCCATTCAATTATGTTATGGGAGACACGTTGGATCAACATGAATACTTTAGGGATTATCGCTTGACACAAAAAGGGAAACTATTATGGGATCAAATTCAAATGTTAAAGTGGTATGCTCGGGATCTATGCTTGAGATATGATATTACTTGTTGCTCTAGGATGAAGGCTCCACACCTTCCCTTTTCATGCAAATTTAATGATAATGAAACCTTAGCTTCTTATGCTAATGGTATATATGATTACTATGATGTTGAACAAACAGAAGAATTTGTTGCTTTTAAGGCTGCTTATGAAATTGAATCTTTGTTTGAAAAGTATGAAGCTTTTGATGATGATGGTGTTTATAGGCTTGAAAATCTTGCTATACTTAGATATTGCTATGAAAATTATGAATACAATTACAATATTAATGCATTTATTGAGAAAGTCTCTGCTGTCCAAGAAGAGATTAATATTTTGCAGGAAGCTATGGAAGAAGAAACTGATGAAACTGTGAGCTCATTGGATGAAAAAAATGATGAGGAGAGCGAAGAACAAAAGGAGGAAGAGCGGATTGATCACCCGTGCCCACCTTCTAATGAGAGTAACTCTTCAACTCATACATTGTTTAATTCCCCTTCGTGCTTACCGAAGGATGATTGCTATGATGATTGCTATGATTCCGTTGATTCTCTTGAAATATCCCTTTTTGATGATGCTTGCTATGCTTGTGGCCAAGATGCCAATATGAATTATGCTTATGGAGATGAACTTGCTATAGTTCCTTATGTTAAACATGAAATTGTTGCTATTGCACCCACACATGATAGTCCTATTATCTTTTTGAATTCTCCCGACTACACTATAGCAGAGAAGCTTGCTCTTAGTAAGGATTATATTGATTGGTTGCCTTTTACCATTGCATATGATGATTTTTATGAATGTAATATGCATGTTCTTGATGCTCCTACTTGCAATTATTATGAGAGAGGAACTATGTCTCCACCTCTCTATGTTTCCAACACGATAGAATTGCAAGAAACTGCTTATACTATGCATTGGCCTTTACTATGTGTGCATGAATTGTTCTTTTATGACATGTCGATGCAGCCGATGCATAGGAAGAGAGTTAGACTTTGTTGTTGCTTGATATATGTTACTTTGTCCTCACTACTAAATTACAAATCATTGTTAATTTAAATTGGCTTTGATATACGTTGGGATCCGCGTGGATTCATTACTTGAGCACTAAATGCCTAGCTTAATGGCTTTAAAGAAAGCGCTGCCAGGGAGACAACCCGGAAGTTTTAGAGAGTCATTTATTTCTGTTGAGAGCTTTTATATAGTTTAAAAACAAAAAATAAATAGGGGAACCTAAAACTTTTCAAAAAGGAAAGTGAAAGTGAGAAAGACAAGCATTGTTGAAGTGGGAGCTAGCCTTGAACTTTGTTCATGCTCACGGAAACTTTGTGAATCTTGATTACAGAAACTTTTCAACAAAAATAATTATCCGCTTGTAAAATTCCATTGTATTATAAAAGTAATGTGCCAAGATTTGCCTTTAGGATGTTTACAATGCTTGTTGGTTTGTACGGTGCAGGACAGAAACTTTGGCTGTAGTGTGCGATTTTACATTTTTAGCTGGAACGTCAATTGGTTCTGATTATTTTTGCACTGTCTTGATATACAAATTTTTTATTTTTCCTAATTTTGGTAGAATGTTTGGGATAACATAAGTATGGTGGATGTTCAGATTTCTACAGACTGTTCTGTTTTTGACAGATTCCGTTTTTGATGCATAGTTTGTTTGTTTTGATGAATCTATCAATTTATATTAGTGGATTAAGCCATGGAAAAGTTATACTACAGTAGAAACAATGCAAAAACAAAATATGAATTGGTTTGCAACAGTACTTAGAGTGGTGATTTGCTTTATTATACTAACGGATCTTACCGAGTTTTCTGTTGAAGTTTTGTGTGGATGAAGTGTCTAAACGAGGAGGTCTCGATATGAGGAAAAGGAAGAGAGGCAAGAGATCAAGCTTGGGGATGCCCGAGGCACCCCAAGTAAATATTCAAGGAGACTCAAGCGTCTAAGCTTGGGGATGCCCCGGAAGGCATCCCCTCTTTCTTCAACAAGTATCGGTATGTTTTCGTATTCGTTTCGTTCATGTGACATGTGCAAGTCTTGGAGCGTCTTTTGCATTTAGTTTTCATTTTTCTTTTATGCACCATGCTGGTATGAGATAGTTCTTGGTTGATTTATAGAATGCTCATTGCACTTCACTTAAATATTTTGAGTATGGCTTTATAGAATGCTTCATGTGCTTCACTTATATCATTTGAAGTTTGGATTGCCTGTTTCTCTTCACATAGAAAACCGCCATTTGTAGAATGCTCTTTTGCTTCACTTATATTTGTTAGAGCGTGGGCATATATTTTGTAGAAAGAATTAAACTCTCTTGCTTCACTTATATCAATTTAGAGAGATGACAGAAATTGGTCAATCACATGGTTAGTCATAAAATCCTACATAAACTTGTAGATCGCTGAATATGATATGTTTGATTCCTTGCAATAGTTTTGGATATAAAGGTGGTGATATTAGATTCATGCTAGTGGGTGGTTGTGGATTAGTAGAAATACTTGTGTTGAGGTTTGTGATTCCCGTAGCATGCACGTATGGTGAACCGCTTTGTGATGAAGTTGGAGCACAATTTTATTTATTGATTGTCTTCCTTATGAGTGGCGGTCGGGGACGAGCGATGGTCTTTTCCTACCAATCTATCCCCCTAGGAGCATGCGTAGTAGTACTTTGCTTCGAGGGCTAAGTAGGCTTTTGCAATAAGTATATGAGTTCTTTATGACTAATGTGAGTCCATGGATATACGCACACTCACCTTTCCGCAATTTGCTAGCCTCTACGGTACCGTGCATTGCCCTTTCTCACCTCGAGAGTTGGTGCAAACTTCGTCGGTGCATGATACGTCTCCAACGTATCTATAATTTTTGATTGCTCCATGCTACTTTATCTACTGTTTTAGGCAATATTGGGCTTTATTTTCCACTTTTATATTATTTTTGGGACTAACCTATTAACCGGAGGCCCAGCCCAGATTTGCTGTTTTATGCCTATTTCAGTATTTCGAGGAAAAGGAATACCAGACGGAGTCAAAACGGAACGAAATCAACTAGATAAGTTATTTTTGGAAGGAAAGCCACCCGATGGACTTGGAGTGCACGTCAAGAGATACGGGAGATGCTCACGAGGGTGGGGGGCGCGCCCACCCCCCTGGGCGCGCCCCCTTGCCTCGTGGGGCCCCCGTAGCTCCACCGACGTACTCCTTTCACCCATATATACCGTCGTACCCTAAAACTTCCAGAACAGAAGATAGATCGGGAGTTCCGCCGCCGCAAGCCTCCAGAACCACCAAAAACCAATCGGGACCCCTTTCCGGTACCCTGCCGGAGGGGGGATCCATCTCTGGTGGCCATCTTCATCATCCCGGCGCTATCCATGACGAGGAGGGAGTAGTTCACCCTCGGGGCTGAGGGTATGTACCAGTAGCTATGTGTTTGATCTCTCTCTCTCTCGTGTTCTCTCTCGTGTTCCCTCTATGGCACGATCTTGATGTATCCCGAGCTTTGCTATTGTAGTTGGATCTTATGATGTTTCTCCCCCTCTACTCTCTTGTGATGAATTGAGTTTCCCCTTTAAAGTTGTCTTATCGGATTGAGTCTTTATGAGAACACTTGATGTATGTCTTGGTGATCAACTTGCGGGTTTCGTGACATTGGGAACCTATGCATAGGGGTTGGCACACGTTCTTGATTCTCCGGTAGAAACTTTGGGGCACTATTTGAAGTACTTTTATGTTGGTTGGATGAATCTGAGATTGTGTGAGGCATATCGTATAATCATGCCCACGGATACTTGAGGTGACAATGGAGTATTTAGGTGACATTAGGGTTTTGGTTGATTTGTATCTTAAGGTGTTATTCTAGTAAAAACTCCAGGGTTGTTTGTGACACTTATAGGAATAGCCCAACGGATTGATTTGAAAGAATAACTTTGAGGTGGTTTCGTACCCTACCATAATCTCTACGTTTGTTCTCCGCTATTAGTGGCTTTGGAGTGACTCTTTGTTGCATGTTGAGGGATTGTTATATGATCTATCTATGTTATTATTGTTGAGAGAACTTGCACTAGTGAAAGTATGAACCTTAGGCCTTGTTTCCTATCATTGCAATACCATTTACGCTCACGTTTATCACTTGTTACCTTGCTGTTTTTATTATTTCAGATTACAAAAACCTATATCTACTATCTATTTTGCACTTGTATCATCATCTCTTCGCCGAACTAGTGCACCTATACAATTTACCATTGTATTGGGTGTGTTGGGGACACAAGAGGATTTTTGTTATTTGGTTGCAGGGTTGTTTGAAGAGAGACCATCTTCCTCCTACGCCTCTCGCGGATTGATAAACCTTAGGTCATCCACTTGAGGGAAATTTGCTACTGTCCTACAAACCTGTGCACTTGCAGGCCCAACAATGTCTACAAGAAGAAGGTTGTGTAGTAGACATCAGTGCATCCAAACCCCGTGATATGATACGCTCTATCACACATAAGCCTCCTTATATCTTCCTCAAAACAACCAGCATACCTACCTATTATGGCATTTCCATAGCCATTCTAAGATATATTGCCATGCAACTTCCATCATTATCATATACATGACTTGAGCATTCATTGTCATATTGCTTTGCATGATCGTAAGATAGCTAGCATGATGTTTTCATGGCTTGTCCGTTTTGATGTCATTGCTATGCTAGATCATTGCACATCCCGGTACACCGCTGGAAGCATTCATATAGATTCATATCTTTGTTCGAGATATCGAGTTGTAATATTGAGTTGTAAGTAAATAAAAGTGTGATGATCATCATTATTAGAGCATCGCCCCAGTGAGGAAAGGATGATGGAGACTATGATTCCCCCACAAGTCGGGATGATACTCCAAACTTTATGAAAAATAAAAGAGGCCAAAGAAGCCCAAATAAAAAAAGGAGGCCAAAGAAGCCCACCAGAAAGAAAAAAAAAGAAAAAAAGAAAAAAAAGAAAAAAATGAGAAAAATGAGAGAAAAAGCGAGAAGGGCCAATGTTACTATCCTTTTACCACACTTGTGCTTCAGAGTAGCACCATGTTCTTCATATAGAGAGTCTCTTGAGTTATCACTTTCATATACTAGTGGGAATTTTCATTATAGAACTTGGCTTGTATATTCCGATGATGGGCTTCCTCAAACGCCCGAGGTCTTCATGAGCAAGCAAGTTGGATGCACACCCACTTAGTTTCCAGTTTGAGCTTTCATACACTTATAGCTCTTAGTGCATCCGTTGCATGGCAATCCCTACTCCTCGCATTGACATCAATTGATGGGCATCTCCATAGCCCGTTGATTAGCCGCGTCGATGTGAGACTTTCCCCCTTTTTGTCTTCTCCACATAAACCTCCACCATCATATTCTATACCACCATAGTACTATATCCATGGCTTGTGCTCATGTATTGCGTAAGAGTTGAAAAAGCTGAAGCGCGTTAAAATGTATGAAACAATTGCTTGGCTTGTCATCGGGGTTGTGCATGATTAAATACTTTGTGTGATGAAGATAGAGCAACAGCCAGACTATATGATTTTGTAGGGATAACTTTCTTTGGCCATGTTGTTTTGAAAAGACATGATTGCTTTATTGGTACGCTCGAAGTATTATTCTTTTGAAAATGATAGACTAATGCTTTGAATCACTCGTGTCTTAATATTCATGCCATGATTAGACATATGATCAAGATTATGCTAGGTAGCATTCACATCAAAAATTATCTTTTTTATCATTTACCTACTCGAGGACGAACAGGAATTAATCTTGGGGATGCTGATACGTCTCCGTCATATCTATAATTTTTGATTGTTCCATGCCAGTATTATTCAACTTTTATATACTTTTGGCAACTTTTTATACTATTTTTTGGGACTAACATATTGATCCAGTGCCCAGTGCCAGTTCCTGTCTGTTGCATGTTTTTTGTTTCGCAGAAACCCAATATCAAACGGAGTCCAAATGGGATAAAAATGGACGGAGAGTTATTTTGGAATATTTGTGATTTTTGGGAAGTAAAATCAACGCGAGACGGTGCCCGAGGGGGCCAGGAGATAGGAGGGCGCGCCCCAGGGAGGCAGGCGCGCCCTGGACTCTCCTGCCCCCCCCCCGTAAGGCGGTTGACGCTCTTATTTTTTCGCAAGAAAGCTAATTTTATGAGAAAGATCTGGGCGAAAGATTCACCCCAATCGGAGTTACGGATCTCCGGATATTAAAGAAACTGTGAAGGGGTAGAATCTCAGAACGCAGAAACAGAGAGATAGATCCAATCTCGGAGGGGCTCTCGCCCCTCCCATGCGATGGGAGCCAAGGACCAGAGGGGAAACCCTTCTCCCATCTAGGGAGAAGGTCAAGGAAGAAGAAGAAGAAGAAGGGGGGCTCTCTCCCCCTTGCTTCCGGTGGCGCCGGAACGCCGCCGGGGGCCATCATCATCACCGCGATCTTCACCAACAACTTCACCGCCTTCATCACCAACTCTTCCCCCTCTATGCAGCGGTGTAACCCCTCTATTACCCGCTGTAATCTCTACTTAAACATGGTGCTCAACGTTATATATTATTTCCCAATGATGTATGGCTATCTTATGATGTTTGAGTAGATCCGTTTTGTCCTATGGGTTAATTGATGATCGTGATTGGTTTGAGTTGCATGTTTTATTATTGGTGTTGTCCTATGGTGCCCTCCGTGTCGCACAAGCGTGAGGGATTCCCGCTGTAGGGTGTTGCAATACGTTCATGATTCGCTTATAGTGGGTTGCTAGAGTGACAGAAGCTTAAACCCGAGTAAGGGGATTGTTGCGTATGGGATAACGGGGACTTGATGCTTTAATGCTATGGTTGGGTTTTACCTTAATGAATCTTTAGTAGTTGTGGACTGCTTGCTAGAGTTCCAATCATAAGTGCATATGATCCAAGTAGATAAAGTATGTTAGCTTATGCCTCTCCCTCAAATAAAATTGCAATAGTAATTACCGGTCTAGTTATCGATTGCGTTGGACAAATAACTTTCTCGTAACAAAAAGCTCTCTATTAATATTTACTTTACTGCATCTTTATCTAAATAGCCCCTACTTTTTATTTACGTGTTCTTTATTATCTTGCAAACCTATCCAACAACACCTACAAAGTACTTCTAGTTTCATACTTGTTCTAGGTAAAGCGAACGTCAAGCGTGCGTAGAGTCGTATTAGTGGCCGATAGGACTTGAGAGAGTATTTGTTCTACCTTTAGCTCCTCGTTGGGTTCGACACTCTTACTTATCGAAAGAGGATACAGCTATCCCGTATACTTGCGGGTCATCGTTATTCAACTCTCGTTCAAGATTTTTTGCAGGAAAACTTCTCTCTAAATGGGAAGGTCATTACGTTATCGAGGAGGTCTATCATTCTGGTGCCATAAAAATCAACAACTTCGAAGGCACAAGTCCGAGGGTCGTCAACGGTCAAAGAATTAAACATTATATTTCAGGTAATCCTATCAATGTTGAAACTAATATTATTGAAACCGTAACCCCGGAGGAATACATAAGGGACACTTTCCAGAACGTTTCAGACTCCGAAAAGGAATAGGTATGTGGTACGGTAAGTAAACCGACTCCAAAACAACTCCAATGGCAATTTTTATCAGTTTTGGAATATTTAAGAATTTTAGGAAGAAAGAAGTACTCCGAAAGGGACATGAGCCCCCCACGAGAGTGGAGGGCGCGCCCACCCTTGCTGGGCGCGCCCCCTGTCTCGTGGGCACCTCGTGTGCCTCCCGGACTCCATTTTCTTGCATGTTACGTATTTTGGTCGGTAAAAATTCATTATATATACTCCCGAAGGTTTTGACCACCGTATCACGCAAATATCCTCTATTTTTGTTTCGAGCTGTTCCTGTTGCAGATTAAAAGCAAGATGTCTTCTCAGGAGTCAGTTGGGGAGAGTGGGTGTCTCACCCAACACCAGGTCCAGGAGCAAATACCGATGCTTATCACTTTGGACCATCAACAGAGGATGAGATGGAGGCTGATTTGAAAAGGATAGATGCCATGGAGGAAGATCAAGAAGTTACCTCTCGTCTCCAAGCAGAATTCATGATGGGGAAACTACCTAGCTTGGCTATCCCAACTTCGGTCATCCCTTCCAACTTTAGATTTCTTTCTTATGAAAATATGAAAAAGAGCTTCACTTGTTCTCCAGAAGCTATGCAGCATCCTTGGGTAAAGGTGAAGGAAATATGCCCTAGAGGCAATAATAAAGTTATTATTTATTTCCTCATATCATGATAAATGTTTATTATTCATGCTAGAATTGTATTAACCGGAAACATGATACATGTGTGAATACATAGACAAACATATAGTCACTAGTATGCCTCTACTTGACTAGCTCATTAATCAAAGATGGTTATGTTTCCTAACCATTGACATGTGTTGTCATTTGATTAATGGGATCACATCATTAGAAGAATGAGGTGATTGACATGACCCATCCCGTTAGCTTAGCACTTGATCGTTTAGTATTCTGCTATTGCTTCCTTCATGACTTATACATGTTCCTGTAACTATGAGAATTGTGTAACTCCCGTTTACCGGAGGAACACTTTGGGTACTACCAAACGTCACAACGTAACTGGGTGATTATAAAGGAGTACTACAGGTGTCTCCGAAGGTACATGTTGAGTTAGCATAATTCGAGATTAGGTTTTGTCACTCCGATTGTCGGAGAGGTATCTCTGGGCCCTCTCGGCAATGCTCATCACCTAAGCCTTGCAAGCATGTAACTAATGAGTTAGTTATAAGATGAAGTATTACAGAACGAGTAAAGAGACTTGTCGATAACGAGATTGAACTAGGTATTGGATACCGACGATCGAATCTCGGACAAGTAACATACCGATGACAAAGGGAACAACGTATGTTGTTATGCGGTTTGACCGATAAAGATCTTCGTAGAATATGTAGGAACCAATATGGGCATCCAGGTCCCGCTATTGGTTTTTGACCAGAGATGTGTCTCAGTCATGTCTACATCGTTCTCGAACCGTAGGGTCCGCACGCTTAAGGTTTCGATGACAGCTATATTATGAGTTTATGTATTTTGATGTACCGAAGGTTGTTCGGAGTCCCGGATATGATTACGGACATGAGGAGGAGTCTCGAAATGGTCGAGACATAAAGATTGATATATTGGACGGATATATTTGGACACCGGAAAGGTTCCGGAGAAGTTTGGAGCCCCGGGAGGTTACCGGAACCCCCTGGGAGGTATATGGGCCTTATTGGGCCCATGTAGGAGGAAGAGAGAAGGAGCAAGGGAGGGGGGCGCGCCCCCCCAAGCCCAATCCGAATTTGGGAGGGGGGCCGGCCCCCCCTTTCCTTTCTCCTTCCCCCTCTTCCTATTACTACTACTAGTACTACTTCCTAATACTAGTACTCTTTCCTTCCCCCTCCAAATAAGATAAGGAAAAGAGAGGGAAACCTACTTGGAGTAGGTTTCCCCCTCCTCATGGCGCGCCCCCTAGGGCCGGCCACCTCCTCCCTCCCTCCTTTATATACGGGGGTAGGGGGGCACCCTAGAACACACAAGTTGATCATTGATCGTTCCTTAGCCGTGTGCGGTGCCCCCCTCCACGATATTACACCTCGGTCATATTGTAGCGGTGCTTAGGCGAAGCCCTGCAACAGGAGAACATCAAGATCGTCACCACGCCGTCGTGCTGACGGAACTCCCCCTCGGCGCCTCTGCTGGATCGGAGATCGAGGGTGCGTCATCGAGCTGTACGCGTGTCAAGAACTCGGAGGTGCCGGAGTAACGGTACTTGGATCGGTTGAACCGGAGGACGTACGACTACTTCCTCTACGTTGCGTCAACGCTTCCGCTTCGGTCTACGACGGTACGTAGACAATACTCTCCCCTCGTTGCTATATCATCACCATGATCTTGCGTGTGCGTAGGAAAATTTTGAAATTACTACGTTCCCCAACAAAAGGGAGCTTTGGCCGTTATGGGCAAGCTTCGTAAAGAAATTATGGATCTCAAACAACAAGTCAATAAGCTCGAGGAGAAGAACCGTATCCTGAAGGGCATCATCGCCAAGAAGATCATAACACCAACCGTGAAGAAGGAGAAATAATCACATGGGTATGGGCACTTCCCTTGGCAACTGCCAAGCTTGGGGGAGGTGCCCCGGTATCGTATCACCATCACACTCCTATCTTTACCGTTTTATTTAGTTCGATCCTTCTAGTAGTATCTTGATCCAGTAGATTGAAGTTTTGATACCAAGTAGTTTTGAGTTTTGCTTTGTGATCTCTTTTTGTAATTGAGTCCGTGAGCTATCTATAATAAAGATTAGTGTTGAGTCAAGGGCTTTGCTTTGTTGCTATGATCTTAAGGAAGTAGAAAGAATAAAAGAGTTCATATTGATCTTATGGTCAGTGATGACTTCACATATAGAAAGTATGAGGCATAAAAGTTGTTGAGGGTTGATAAACGTAGTTTTGGTCATCGTTGCAATTAATAGGAAGTGATAAGGAAAGAGAGGTTCACATATAAATATATTATCTTGGACACCTTTTATGATTGGGAGCACTTATTAAGTATGACATGCTAAAAGAGTTGACGTTGGACAAGGAAGACAACGTAATGGTTTATGTTTTCTCACATCTCAGCTAAAGTATATTGTCATTGACCTTCCAAACATGTTGAGCTTGCCTTTCCCCCTCATGCTAGCCAAATTACTTGCACTAAGTAGAGATACTACTTGTGCTTCCAAATATCCTTAAACCCAGTTTTGCCATGAGAGTCCACCATACCTACCTATGGATTGAGTAAGATCCTTCAAGTAAGTTGTCATGTTGCAGGCAATAAAAATTGCTATCTAAATATGTATGACTTATTAGTGCAGAGAAAATAAGCTTTGTACGATCTTGTTGTGGAAGTAATAAAAGCGACGGACTGCATAATAAAGGTCCACATACAAGGGGCAATATAAAGTGACGTTCTTTTGCATTAAGATTTTGTGCATCCAACCCTAAAAGCACATGACAACCTCTGCTTCCCTCTGCGAAGGGCCTATCTTTTACTTTATGTTTTTACTTTATGCTTGAGTGAAGGTGATCCTCACCTTTCCCTTTTTCATTTTATCCTTTGGCAAGCTCCTCGTGTTTGAAAGATCATGATATATATATATATCCAATTGGATGTAAGTTAGCATGGGCTATTATTGTTGACATCACCTAAAGGTGAATACGTTGGGAGGCAACACAATAAGCCCCTATCTTTCTCAGTGTTCGGCTGAAACTCCATAACCATGAGTATTGCGTGAGTGTTAGCAATTATAGGAGACTACAGGATAGTTGAGTATGTGAATTTGCTGAAAAGCTCTATTGTTGACTCTTTGTGATGATACGATAAATTGCAATTGCTTCAATGACTGAGATTATAGTTTGTTAGTTCCCAATGAAGTTTTTGAACCATACTTGACATTGTGAATTGATTGTTACTTGAGCATAAGAAATCATATGATAAAAATGAGGTCATGATGCCCTCATGTCCGTATTTTATTTTTGCTGTTATAAGAATGATCATGATGCCCTCATGTCCGTATTTTATTTTTATCGACATCTCTATCTCTAAACATGTGGACATATTTTTTGATTTTGGCTTCCGCTTGAGGACAAGCGAGGTCTAAGCTTGGGGGAGTTGATACGTTCATTTTGCATCATGCTTTTATATCAATATTTATTGCATTATGGGCTGCTATTACACATTATATCTCAATACTTATGGCTATTCTCTCTTATTTTACAAGGTTTACCATGAAGAGGGGGAATGCCGGCTGCTGGAATTCTGGCTGGAAAAGGAGCAAACTTTGGAAACCTATTCTGCACTGCTCCAAAAATCCTGAAACTCCACGAAACCTATTTTTGGAATTAATAAGAATTATTGAGCGGAAGAAATACACCAGGGGCCCACACCCTATCCAAGAGGGTGGGGGGCGCGCCCCCTGTCTCCTAGGCCCCCTGGTGCCCCCCCCGGTGTCCATCTTCTGCTATATGAGGGCTTTTATCCTGGAAAAACTCGTGGGCAAGCTTACGGGACGAAACTCCACCGCCACGAGGCGGAACCTTGGCGGAACCTTGGCGGAACCAATCTAGAGCTCCGGCAGAGCTGTTCTGCCGGGGACACTTCCCTCCGGGAGGGGGAAATCATCACCATCGTCATCACCAACAATCCTCTCATCGGGAGGGGGTCAATCTCCATCAAGATCTTCACCAGCACCATCTCCTCTCAAAACCCTAGTTCATCTCTTGTATCCAATCTTGTATCAAAGCCACAAATTGGTGCATGTGGGTTGCTAGTAGTGTTGATTACTCCTTGTAGTTGATGCTAATTGGTTTACTTGGTGGAAGATCATATGTTCAAATCCTTAATGCATATTATTACTCCTCTGATTATGAACATGAATATGCTTTATGAGTAGTTACGTTTGTTCCTGAGGACATGGGTGAAGTCTTGCTATTAGTAGTCATGTGAATTTGGTATTCGTTCAATATTTTGATGAGATGTATGTTGTCTTTTCCTCTAGTGGTGTTATGTGAACGTCGACTACATGACACTTCACCATTATTTGGGCCTATAGGAAGGCATAGGGAAGTAATAAGTAGATGATGGGTTGCTAGAGTGACAGAAGCTTAAACCCTAGTTTATGCGTTGCTTCGTTAGGGGCTGATTTGGATCCATATGTTTAATGTTGTGGTTAGGTTTACCTTAATACTTCTTTTGTAGTTGCAGATGCTTGCAATAGGGGTTAATCATAAGTGGGATGCTTCTCCAAGTAAGGGCAGTACCCAAGCACCGGTCCACACACATATCAAATTATCAAAGTACCGAACGCGAATCTTATGAACGTGATGAAAACTGGCTTGACGATAATTCTCATGTGTCCTCGGGAGCTCCTTTCTCATTATTAGAAATAGTCCAGGCTTATCCTTTGCTACATAAAGGATTGGGTCACCTTGCTGCACTTTATTTACTTTATTTACTTGTTACTCGTTACTATTTATCTTATCACAAAACTATCTATTACCTATAATTTCAGTGCTTGCAGAGAAAACCTTACTGAAAACCGCTTATCATTTCCTTCTGCTCCTCGTTGGGTTCGACACTCTTACTTATCGAAAGGACTATGATGGATCCCCTACACTTGTGGGTCATCAACAACCAGGTCATCCTACGAATCTCAACTGTCCATACCGGATTTCTAAAAGAAGTGGAGACATGACAATCAAAGAATGGAAAAAATATATGGACGGGCGTAAGGAGGTTCTTGGAAGCAAAAGGAAGCGAAGCGCAAGAATTGGAGACAGGATGATCTCCATTCTTCATAATGGAGAGTCAGGGTCTATATTGTTTTATGCTATTTTACCTTAAGGGTGTTTAGGTCCTACCTGATACTGATGATCATGTGCTAAGAACAATTAAGTAGGGTTGGGTTCGATGACTATGAGGATGATGATCGTATGACTTGTTATTAATAACGAGTAGAAGTTGTATGATGATGCATGATTAGTAGGACTTGTTATTATATATGATGATGTATGATGCAAGCATGAAGAGTTATTATATATCAGCGGGTGAAATGAACATAGCAGTAGCGTTGGTAAACCAAGCACGAAGATATAAGAGAGGCCACTTCTCTCTATTAGCTAGCTAATAACAACCTAAATTAACCCCCAAAATTCCTAAACCAGCCCCTTTCAAAAAAAAACCTCAGCTCCAGCTAGCTGCTGACGCGTGGATGCCTTTTGGTCCCGGTTTATGTAACCAACCGGGACCAAAGGCCCCCCTGCCTGGGCTACCCGCAGTGGCCACGTGGAGGCTCATCTGTCCCGGTTCGTGTAAGAACCGAGACTAAAGGCCAAGGGCATTAGTACCGACCTTTTAGTCCCAGTTCTTAAACCGGGACAAATGGTCCTTTTTCTACCAGTGACATAAATTAATAGATCTATGATCCAAATCATTCAAAGAGAGAGATGGAATAAGATAGGGTTCTTCCCAAAGTCCTAGGACAAGGAGGGCCGGATGCTTCTAGGAAGTCTTTCTTCTCCACAAGGGGAGGTCTTGATAATCATCGAGGGTTCTTCTCCTAAGAGGCCTTGCAACCCTTAAGATTCTCCACTTATAGTGGTCTTGATCTCCATATGAGAGGATAGATCCCACGAGGGGAGGTACATGAGCTAAGCTCTATGGTGTTTGTTCTAATCTTAGATATCCTATAAATGAGGAGGGGGGGGGGGGTCTATTTATACTCCATGTCAGGAAATGGTAGGTGGGAGAGAGATATGTGGGCATTGTGCCCGAGCTACACACAGGCAGGCACCAGATGTCCAGTACGTATCGGATGTCTGGTGGCTCGTGAGGCGGGGAACGTCCGCTACGCACCGGAAATCCGTATGATTGCTTCTGGGTAGGTGATACCGGATTTCCGGTGGGTACTAGATGTTTGGTCCGTCGGGAAGCACCGGATATCCGGTAGTCCAGTGGATGTCCGACCATTGTAGTGTCTTGGCTTCGGTTGCTTCCTCGTTGATCCTCTTCATCAGACACTAGACGTCTGGTAGTGGGACCGGATGTCCGGTGGTTGTAGCTCCGCAGCTTTGTCTTTGCTTCCACACTTTCTCCGTGGATGGTATAGCCGTTCCTTTGTGCTTCTATTCCTCCACACCACCCGTGAAGCTCAGATCAAACCTATATATGCATGTAGGAGGGTCAAGTAGTAAGGAGATGAGTCACCTTTATATGTACGAAGTTGGTGTCGCATGTGACCTTGACAAATGGACTCTTGATTTGGTGATGGTGATGTGGGAAAGATCCGTCCTCGAATCAAAAATCAAATCATCATGGGAAAGAGATGGCGGCGGCGTGTAGTAGTGGGCGTTCACGATGCACTTGGCATCGATATGCTCGAACTGGCCTCTCTCCGATGTCGGACCGTCTTGTGATTCGTTCAACATGAGCAAATAGAACACACTTAAAAAAACGAATGTGGTTAGCGTTAATGTAAAACAAAACATTCAAGTGGTGACTCAAGAATCTGTGATCGATTTCACGTAATTCAGCTCGAATTCAGTCATAGAAAATATAGAAATACGCGAGCTCTGTATGGGGAATTCGATCCTTGTGAACGTACTTTTGCCTGTATAGAATAGAAGAGTCGTCCATCGAGATCACCAATGACTGAAAACAACTGTCGGAGAGCTTCAGATTTACTTTCAGATCATCACTGACACCAATTTAGCCGCCTAAATTTCACTCGTTACGGTGTTTTTATCTCCTGCTATCACCATTGGAGAGCACTCGGTGAGCCTCCACTCACTCGGAACGGAATCCAGTTGCAGAAAGTTTCTATATAGTATATATTTATAGTCCCTTTCCTCACTGTTATTTGATTCCACATCTGCGCATCACAAACTCAGCAGATGCGTCTACTTTATCCCCCCAAAGAGAAAAAAACAAGACAAAACAACATCATCTACGGATCATATTATATCGCGATCGCTGTCGCAGGTAGGCTGACGAGTGGAGCAACCACCAACCACCACCGGAGCAGCTCGCGACCGGTGATCGCCGGTGAGCCACACGCCGGCAGGCCAGCTAGAAATGTACAGGGCGGGCGCGGGGCAGTGGAGTCGATCAGCAGATGACGCAGGAGTTGGGGTCCTCCTCGGCGCTGCGGACGAAGTAGTACGGGTGCGGGTGGTGGTGCTGCTGCGGCGGCGGCGGGGGGTACCAGTAGTGATGCGGGTACACCACCTGCTTGCTCCCGTCCTTCTTGTCCTTGTCGCCGTCCTTCTTGTCCTTGTCGCCGTCTTTCTTGTCCTTGTCCCCGCCGGCGCCGTCCTTCTTGTCGTCCTTCTTCTCCTCCTTGTCCGGGCCGACGGAGACGATGTGCGCCCCGAGGAAGACCTTGCGCAGCTTGGCGACGACGTCGACGGGGTCCATGCTGCCGACCACCGTCATCTTCTGCTCCTTCATGTCTACGCCCATGTTGTCGATGCCTGAGCCACGCACGGCACACGCAGTGAGTTTTCATCGCCAGCATGGATCAGCGGCAGAAACTTGTGTCGAGCTCTCTCCAGCTCCATGATTACAACGAAGCAGAGCAAGATAGGAGGACGGAATTGGGGAAGAGGAAGCAGGGGAGAAAGAGGAGCACCGTGGAGAGCGGAGACGGCCTTGAGCGCCTTCTGCTTCTGCCTGTCGTCGTGCAGGTCCAGCTTCAGCACAACCTTCTGCACTCGGCCGTCAGACAAGAAAAACCATCAGAACCCCGAGCAGCAAGATGAAGAGCCGCAGCTGAAATCTGCAACGTAAAGAAATCCCCCGAAATCCCCAACAGGACCGACCGCAGTCACCTTCATAGCGCCGGCGACCAAACAGACGGGCGACGGAGGGCTTCGCCGGGGACGTGATAAAATTTGTTGGTTGAGGAGGTGGAGCGGCCGCGTGCGCGTGCGTGCTCTGTCTCTCGGGCGATGAACCCGATGCGCGAGAGCAGAGGAGGAAGTGTGGTGGTGGTGTGTGATCTGGGCGGCAAGAGATGCGGCCCGGCGGGTTTATATAGGCAGCGCGGCGCCCCATCGCCCCGTCGCGTTGCCTTGCCCTCTTGGTTTTTCAAAGGGGCGCGGGGGCGACGTCAGGGCAGGGCAGCAGGCAGGAAGCTGCCACGAAGCAGCCTCCCTCCGGCTCCGGGCCGGGTGGATGCTCATCGGTCGGTGGCGCCGGGACTGCGTGACGCACCGGCGCGCAACGGAGAGAGAACTGAACCGGTGGATGCATCATAATCGCAGGGGTTTCGTCCGTCCTGTCGCTGTCGTCGCGGGCGATCGTGCCGGATCTCGGGTCGATCGGGTGGGCGTGGCGGCAAGGCGGGGGATGGGACGGATGGATGGCCGCGACGACCCTGACCCCGACCCGCCGGGTCTCCTGTCCACACGCGCGCGCCCACCTGCACGTCCTAGGTGCGCCCGGGCTGCCCGCCCCGGCCTGGCCATTATTATCGGGGGACACTTGACGGTCGTGCCCGATCCGGCGCCGGAGTGCCAGATTGCCACTACGGCGGCCCCGGGTCGGCCTGGTCGCCATTGGAGCAACTGTACTGCACGGACTGGGAATCGAATGGCCGGACCGAAGAATGTATACTACAGTGTAGAGTAGAAAACTTCAGCGCGTGACCAAAACCGTCGGTGTATGTTTGACTACACTAGCAGCTACAGAGGATCAGTTTGGGGTTAGTTTGGATCGTAAAGTTGTAGAATCATATAACAGAATCGCGATTCTAACAACCTTGAGCTAAAGGCGAGGGGACTGATAAAATCCAAACGTATCGCCCCATTTCTATGTTAAATGTGTCGTTTAAGATTTTTACTAAAGTTCTTAATAGTAGAGCTATGAAAATTGTTGATAAACTTGTTTCTAAAGTCCAGAATGCATTCATTAAATGTCGCTTTATTCTTGATAGTGTTCTTGTGTTGCATGAAACTATTCGCTCCTTACATGGAAGTGACTTCTGCAGCCGTCTTCTTTAAAGTAGTCTTCGAAAAAGCGCACGATCAAATTAATTGAGACTTTATGTTAGAGGTTTTAAAAACGAATTTACCTATCGTTTTACTTATTGGACAAAATATGTGGTATGTAATGGTAAAGTTGCCATCACTATTAACGATGTGATTGGTCCGTATTTTGCCACTAAGAAGGGTTTGTGGCAAGGGGATCATTTTCCCCTTTGTTGTTTAACTTGAATGTTGATGTACTCGCGGCCCTAGTGCAAAGGGCGCAAGAACAAGGGTTTATTAAAGGTGGACTGTCTAATCTTTCTGTTAGGGGTTTAACTATTTTGCAATATGGAGATGATACTTTTTTTTTGTTTTCATGATGACTTAAGAGGGGGCTAGAAACCTCAAAGTTATTCCTTGTGTCTTTGAACACTTAACTGGGTTGAAGATTAATTTCTTTAAAAGTAAAATCTGTTGTTTTGGTGAGGCTTTAGAGAGACACCATGATTATGCACATATTTTTATATGTGCTATTGGTGCTTTTTCCTTTACATACTTAGGTGTTCCATTGCATTTTTTCTTCTTCATAATTCTGATTGGAAGTCAGACGAGGAAAAAGTCGAGAAAGGGGATGCCTCTTGGCAAGGTGGGCTACTTCCTATGGAAGGTAGCCTATGGGCCTCTTCACAATGATGTTTCTTCCTATGATTGTTAAGGACATCTTTTATAGTTGTTGTTAGAGGGTCGTGGGCAATGGGCATAAGACCAGGTTCGGAGGATGCCTAGATCCATAACAAACCTCTTTGTCAGTTTTTTTTCTCGTCTGTACAATCTTAGGTTTTGTCAAAACATCATTGTGGCTAAAGTTGTTAGTCAAGATTTCAATCGTATCAGGTTGAGGAGATGTTTATATGGAGAAACTCTGGACATGTGGAATGAGCTCTTAGATATGTGTAGTCAGAATATTCTAAATGATGAGTGTGACAAAGAAAATGGTTGTTGGTCAGTTCTGCCACATTTTCAGCTAAATCTCTTTATCAATACATTATAGCTAGGAGAGTTGATTTCCACTTTAAGTTATTTTGGAAAATCAAAATGCCTTTAAAGAGTAGAGCTTTCGCCTGTTCGTGATCAAAGGAAGGATCCTTACCAAAGACAGTTTAAGTAAAGGGGGGTGGTCTGACACCAACAAATATGAGTTTTGTAATGCCTGGGAAAGTATTGGTCATTTGCTTTTTACATGTCCGATGTCTCGTTTCATTTGGAATGTTGTGGGGAGTGCTTTGGGTAATCCAAAAATGCCAACACATTACTTATTTGATATTCGCCAGAATTGGATACTAGCCTACACTGGCAAAGATCGTGTGTTGTTTCTATTGGTGTTTGTGCTTTACTTTTGTCTATATGGAAAACAAGAAATAAAGCTTCGCCAGTGATCGGTCAAGTGATTGAATTCGTCATGCTCGGACTTCACTTTTATTTTGCCATGTCCGGACTGTTAAACTATATTTTTTAAACGGGGGCAAAAGCTTTGCCTAATCTCATTAATTAAGAAAGAGAAGAACATAGTCTAATCATTTATATGACCACACAGGTCCGGATAAAGGGATCACTCTCCTCGTATAATACTTCCCAAAACCTTAGCCCCCGCAAGTACCCAAATATTTGCCTCATCCTTAATCCATGCCGCCACCCTCAAGGGCAGGGTAGCCTTATTATGGAAGACATGAGCATCTGTAAAGAGTTAACCACCTTCCTGTAGTAACCTAACTGGTCCTCGCTCGAAATCCACCATTAGTTCATCGTCTCAAGGTCGGCCCAAGAGGGGGTCGTAGATTGCCATCCCAACCAGCAGAAGATAATGTTCCAAGCTCTGATTGTGAAGCGGCATTTGAACATGATGGGCCTCCGGCTCCCATCTGCAAAGCTGGGAAAGGCCACAGTTGGGGCAACCCATGTGTTGAAGCATGCCAAGCTGCCAAATTATGTCTTTTAGTATGAGCCTAGAGAAGAATTTAATCTTAGGAGGCAACTAAATCTTCCAAACCATGTTTGGCAACACAGACTTGATCAAACCTGCAAACTGCATCCTATACGCAATGACGGCCGAGTAACATCCATCCGCACGGAACAAGGTTCATTTCATGGCTTTTGGACTAAAGGTGGCAAAATTGTTGTATTAGGATAACCAAAAGTCCGAGCATTATTGGTCATCGCCTTAGCGACGCAACTGTTGGTGCGCTTGGGAATGGTGAAGATGCCCGAAGCAATGTCTTTAGGTTTGTGTCCATTCAACCAAGGGGAGTGCCAAAAACTCGCCTTCATTCATCACCAATGGTGATTGTCATTGCTGCATAGAAAAGGGCATTGTCTTTATCGTCGCATGGGGTTTCGAGGTCAACCCAGGCCCTCTGCGGGTCCCCCCAAGGAAACCATAGCCAATGAAAGCCAAACTATGATTTATTTTACTTTGTTGGTTCGTTAAACTGTTGAATTATGATGAATCTATGCTATATGATAAAGGTTCATGAATTCGAGGCTTTGCGTTTGACTATGGATGCCGGAGAGTAAATATAAGGAGTCGTCCGGGCCATCTGTGGCCCTTAGACGTTTAGGGGGGGCGGATCTCCCAAGTCTGGCCGTAGATGCTCTCACCTCAGTATCTTGTACGTTCGCTCGTCAGGTGATGTCCCTGGCTCCTCTGTAGTGTGTGTTTTGCTTTATCTATGAAATGGGGGCAAAATTGTACTACGAGAGGGGAATTTGAGTCGGCTCCAAGAACTGATTTACTAAGCAAGGACGTTTGTTCCATCACAAGAGAGCAAGAGTGTTACTTCTTCAGACCAGTTGGACATTATCTTCTGAAACTTATATTGGCAAAGCTTACATTATCCTTTACTGTCAAGCAGGTCTTGTGTATGCACGTGCACTGCGTCTCCCCCAAGAAAAGAAGCCATACAACAGCTACTAGATGACTGGTGCAACCCTTGCAGGATCGTTGATACTGTATAACGCACGCTGTCGATTATCGTAACGGGTAGGCTGATGACAACAGCAACTACCAACCTGCAAATGTACAAATGTACAAGTATAAGCAGGCTGTCCCGATCGATCGGCAGGCTATGAGATACAAATGTACAAGCAGGCGGGCCTTGGAATTGATCAGCAGATGACGCACGAGTTGGGCTCCTCCTCGGCGCTGTGTAGGACGTAGCGCGGTGGCGGCGGCGGGCACCAGTACGATGGGTACACCCACACGAGTACACGACCTGTTTCTTGTCTCCGTCCTTCTTCTCCTCCTTGGCCGGGCCGACGGAGACGATGTGCGCCCCAGGGAAGAACCTGCGCAGCTTATCGATGACGTCGACGGGGTCCATGCTGCCGACCACCGTCATCTTCTGATCCTTCATGTCCACGCCCATGTTGTCGATACCTGAGAAAACCACGATTGTCGTCGTCAGAAGTGTCGAATTCAGATACCGGTGAGTGAATGGCCCCTAATCCCTTCCACGACTACGAAGAAGCAGAGCAAATACGAGGCCATGACGACGGTATCGGGGAAGAAGAAGCAGTGGAGTACCGTGGAGAAGGGAGACGGCCTTGAGCGCCTTCTGCTTCTGCAGTGGAGTGCCGGTGAACGTCCTGCACGTCCAGTTTCATCACCACCTTATATGCATGGAGCCGCCAGACAAGAGCAAAAACCAAATGAGCAGAGCCGTCCGAGCAAAATCAACAGCCGCGCCCTTCACCTCCTTTAGGCATTTGGATCCAGTGCTCTCCGGGTGAAAACCTATGCTTCGGCTTGGGCTGAAGCGGGCGGCGGCGGCGTTCACGTCGCATCCTTCTTGGGGGCGTCGCCTTGGAGGTCCATTCTGCCCTGCGTCGATGGTTGGCATCGCCCGACATCTTCGCCATCGGCCAGGCGGGTTCGCGGCCTCGGGGCCGGTGTGGAGGCGGGGCGGCGGCTCCGGATAGTTGCGTTGTGGAGCGTCGAATCTGGTCATTTGGGTGGTAGAGTCGTTGGCTCGTCGGATTCGCGGCCTTGGGGTCGGGGTGGAAGTCGGAGCGGCGGCTCCGGAGAGCGTCTTTCATTTGCAGGGTGTCGTTTCTGGTCACCGGGATGACAGAGTCGTCGACTCGTTTGGGACGCGGCCTCGGGGCCGGTGTGTGCGCTGTTGAGGTTTGTATGTCGGAGCGGCGGCTCCGGTTCGTGTTGTTGGGTGTCGATTTCGGTCGCTTGGGTGACGAAGTCGTCGGCCCGTGTGGGTGTGCCACATATGTATCGGTTTTCGGCCAGTTTTCCTTATTAACTGGTCATTTCTCTTCTTCTATATGAAAAGGCAGAGCTCCTGCCGGTTGCTCGAAAAAAGAAAAAAAAGTCAACAGCCGCGGTTAAAACCAGAAACCACAAAACCCCCCAACCCGATCGACTGCAGGCACACCTTCATAGCCCGTGTGGGTGTGCCTGCGGTGACAAAAGGGAGAGTGTCTGCCGCATTTATATAGGCGGGACATGTCGCTCGACAGCGCCAAAGCTATAGTGGGACTGGAATTTGGCTGCTCTTGGCGCATGCGTCCATCCCTGCTCTGTGGCTACGTGAGATGTCCAATTAAGGACAGTATAACCGCACCTAAAGCGAGGCTTCTCAGCGATTCACATTTTGAGCCGTTCGTTTTTGCGATCTGAGTGTTTCCAGTCGTTGGATCTCTGTCTAACATGATACTGGGCCTACTGTCCTTTGGGCAGCTGCTCCACAGGCCGAAACGGCACACTGTGCTAAACTGGGCTGTCGGCCCATCTAACCAAGCGAAGACAGCCCATTTGGTCTTATGTGTGTCGTTGGATAACCTAAACCAACCCCATCCCTCCCGACCTGCCTCCTGAGCCTCTCCGCCTTTGACGTAGACGACAATGGGGACGGGACACGGGGCGCGTCAGCTTCCCACGCTGGCCGCAGCCTTCCGGCCCTGGGACGCCGTTGGGCATGCCGCTGCCCTGGATCGCAAATGGGTCGCGTGTTGCGCGTTTTGGCTCCTACGGGGGAGGAGGACGAGGGCCGCCGGACGAGGCGGTCTAGGGCTTCTGACGACGAGAAGGAGGACAACCACTGGCGGAGGCGTCCTAGGGCCTCTGACGACGGGAGGTATGACCGTGGCGGCAAGAGAGACCGGCGGCGCCGCCGCCGAAGCCCCAGCTCCGAGTTGGGATTCTCTTCTTTTCCCTAGCTTAGCTCATTGATCTGATTGCTCCATTTTCTGTTTATTTGCAGGTACCACTCGACCTGGGAACACGTTGTGACACTTGCGAAGAAGGGCGCCGGTTCCGTCCCTGACGTTGAGGTCACCATCTGTTAATTGTACTAATTTCAGTGCGTCATCTATTTTGGAGGTACCTTGTAAAATTTTAGATCGTACAGTACATCCAAAGAATGCATCTTGCCTCATTGTTCTAAGACAATTCGGTTATGTAGTCAGTGTTTCTTCACAACGTTAATACAGAATTTGCATCTCATGAGTATATACTTTATAAATCGATTATCTTGTCTTGTCAGCATTTCTGCACAACTATGATGGTGCATCCCCTTGCTTCTCTTAGCTTGCTGCTCATTGCAGGTGTGCTTGCTGCCACTCGTTATGACAGAAGTGATGTATAGTTTATTGAAAACCTTCCTTCGTATATCACCAACATGGGGAATTATTTTAGGTTGCATATCATCTCTTTGTAATAAGAAATTATGCTTGCAATAACCGATCAGACGGAATGGTTACTAGAGTTGGCAACATTTAATCTTTATTGTCGAAGTTGGATCCAAGTGAGTGCCTTCTACTGTGTTCTTTGGATTACTTGATACCCAACTTTGAGTTTGCAACTCTTGTAGGCTGATGAGATTTAACTTTTTTTTTATCTTATATATGTACTTTCAGGGCAATATGAGTATATGTTAATTATGCTTGGATTCACCGGTTTTTCTTTATGGCTTAATAACTCCACTGCCTTGCAATTTGTATTTTCCATGAATATTTACTGCTTCAGCTTCCATTTTCACTTTTTTTTCTTAAATTGTTCTTACTTCCAAATGTTTCAACAATTTTTCGTGAAGGAGGTATATAGCAGTGTGAGAGGATTGCAACTATATTCATGTATAATTAATGCAAACTTCCAAGGCTTTTCGGATGGATGTATTAACTATTTATCTCCCACTTCTATTTTTAGTGCATGAAATTGCAGATTTTTATTGTCAACAAGTAAGGTATCATTGATTACTGACATGTTGCCCCTTCAGTTTTAGGAAAGGTAAAGCATAATTTCTAGAAATGATGTTCAATATTATTGACTAAAATAGTAATGCTATTTTAGAATGTGTGTAATTTTCCATTCTACGCATAATAAATTGTTAACTTCTGTGGAACAAGAGGATGAATATGGGCCACCCTTTAGTGTTTGTTTCATAGCATTCCCTTTGGTTAGTAAATACCTGTCCACGGGAATATGGCATGTTTTAGTTTCGTTGCATTCCACCCTTGGCTTCCTTTATGGCAACAAATTAGAAGTTTTATGATGTATTTGGCTCTTTCTAAATGAAACATGTCATGTAACTATGGTCCCTGAAGAAGTACAATATAAATTAATTTTCTAGACTTCTGTGATTTATTATTGGAACAAATAGTTTCATCACATTAGCATCTGTGGTTTTGTTACTGTAGATTGTTACGTTGATAAGCTGACATCCCTCCCTCCCTCCCTCATGTCACTTCAATATATATCTTCTTACATCAAATATATGGTGAATGCTCACAACACAAATGTATTGTAGTAATCCACATGAATTTTCACATTTACTAAATATTTCAATGATTAGTCAAGGATATATTGCAGCGTTTGCATTAAAAATGCACTAAGCATATGAGTGTCAGTGTGACTTCATTAAAGCATATGGTGCGATTGGTAATCGCTATCTGGATATATCACTGATTAAATAATGTTCTTTCTTCCATTTCCATTGTTTATTTCATTTTGTGTGCTCAACACTATGAATTGTCTATTTCCTAGAATGTGTTGCAGTAATGCATAGGAACTATTACACCATGCTACTTATCACCTGCGTTCTTGTGTTGTGCAGAAAGCTTTCTCTAATTGCCTTGGTCATGAAAAGGGGAAATTTTATTATTTAACCATGTTGCGCCATGAGATGTCTTCCCCTTTTCAGTGGTGCCAAATGAAGATCCTTCAAGACTACAATACTTCTATCCATGCCTTCAGTATGCCTGGATGTATGTACATCTGCATTCCTTAAGTGAACGATGGCATCAAAAGTTGTGTAGTTTAGGAAGGATATATTAGTTTTTGTACACTATTACAACTTGTGCTTTCTGATGAATTTCATCTCAAGATGTAGCTTCTTCCCACGCAACAAGGCTTCTCATTTTTTGGGTTTGGTTCTTCTGCTATGTGTGGTTAATCTATCTGCTGCCAAAAATCATCCTGAAGATCAAAAACACATTTGAATAAAAGTACGGAGGTTATGACAGAACCATCAGTTCAGATCTTTGTGGAAAACATTATCTGCAACAACATTTTAGTAAACAATTGGGATGCTATGTCATTATTATTTTGGAAATGGAGAGGTTATCTTAACATGATTAGTTGAAATACTATTTGCCACACCCTTCTGCTTTAGATTTGTGCTTACTTTTGATTCTAGCATTTATTTATTTATTCCCTTAATATATTTAAATTCCTATAATTCTATCGCCATAACGGACGGGTGCGGCAACGCGCACCATCGATGATCTAGTATCAGGTGAAAACCCAGACTTCAGTGGAAGCGTGGAAACCATACCACAGGCTGTTGGATCTTGTATGTATGGAGTTTTTTTTTTGAAACAGGGCAAAAGATTTGCCACTTTCATTCATTAAGCAGAAGAGAGTTACCCGGTTGATTAACGAAAACCCGGACGGAAACCGTTACAACACACGCCCTCAACAAGGCACCATCAACACACACGCCGACCCCAGGGCCGCGCTCCATCCGAGCCGCCGGCTCCGTCACCCAAGCAACCCGTAGCCGACACCCTACAACCAAAGACCGAAGCCGCCGCTCCGGCATCCACGCCGACCGCGAGGCCGCGCACCAGGCGAGCCGCCTGCTCTGCTGCCCGAGCAACCGGAGCCGACACCCTACAACCATCTTCGGAGCCGCCGCTCCGACGTACAAACAGAAACCCTACACGTCGACCCCGAGGCCGCGCACCAGGCGAGCCGTCGGCTTCGTCACCCGAGCAATCGGAGCCGACACCCAACCACCGAATCCAGAGCCGCCGCTCCGACATCCACGCCGACCCCGAGGCCGCGCACCAGGCTGGCCAACGACACTTCCACCCACATGACCAATGCCGGCACCCCTCCATGATGACGAGATCCGGAGCCGCTGCTCCAACTTCCACGCCGGCCCCGAGGCCGCGCACCACCCAAGCCGATGACTCTCCCAGGCCAATACCACTCCAGAATGATGCCTCCAAGAAGGAGCGCGACATCGAAGCGCCGCCATCATCCGCTCCAAGAACCTGGAGCAAGGGTTTCCCCGGAGTGCGAGAGAAGAGATCGAAGGCCCTCGAATGACGACGCCTCCAAAGAAGGTGTGGGGCGCCCATAGGCATCGCCGCCGGCGGCTTCGGCCAAGGCCGGAGCAAGGCTTTCGCCCCGAGCAGCCAAAGGAAGCCCTCCCCTCGAACCGGCACATGAGAGCCACCGCCCGCCTGAACCACCACCTACTGCTAGAGCCAGGAGCCACCGATCAGAACAGCCTCGCCGCCGCCACCTGCACCACGCAGAGCCGCCCACCAGGCAACCCCATCACCACCGCAGGAGCCAGAACCAGCCACGTCTGGTCAGATCCGGCGCCCCATGCAGCAGCTACAGCCAACCCACTGGCCAGCATCAAGCGTCCCTAGCACGTCAGAGGGCCGACGCACTATCGCGGAGTACCGGCGCCCCGAGCTCCAGCCGTGGCGCTGCCCACGCAGCCACCACGGCCGCCGTCGCTGAAGAAGAGGTCTGGGGCCGTCGTCCCGGCATCCGAGCATCACAACTCCGCCATCACGCGCCCCAGATCCACGCTGCTGGAGCAACATCACTCGCACGGCCGCTAGCCTCCCGCGCCAGATCCGGCCACCACGCCCGCATCAGAGGGCCACGCCACCGCCCGCCTGACCGAGGCGCCTCCTCTGTCCTATCGCCGCACACAGTCGAAGGAGCCCGCCAGGCACCTCCCCCGCCCGATCCAGATCAAGGACGAGGCGAGCCAGCTCCACCACCGTGCCGCCCAGCACACGGCCCACTCTGCCGCCACCAAGAAAGCGCCGGAGAGCCGCCGCGCAGCTGCGCCCGGCGCCAGCGCCGCATCCCGCCGCGGCCGCCCTGTCCCGCGTCGAGGCCACCACGCGAGGAGCCAAGACCGCCCCGCCGGCGCCGGCGCCGGCTAGGCTTTGCCTGGCCACACCCTGTGGCAGCGGCGAGGGAGGAGGAGCGGGGGTGGAGGGGCCTCTGGCGGCGGCGGCGTGGTCGCCCTCCCCGTCGCACGCGGGGCGAGGCGGGAGGGGATAAGATGACTAACTATACTAATGTATGTATGGAGTAGATTCATTCATAACTGCTACATGTAGTTTTGAAGAAAAATGCCCGCTCCCAGTGAAGCTATTCTGCACATAACCCCCTGATGCATACAAGTATCACAGCTAGCTCCTCGTCACATGTGACCCTTAGTCACATGCCCTTCATTGCGTGTGTGCTTCTCCAAGTATATGAGCCTTATATCACAGCTAGCTTAATTAGAACCATGTCCAATGAAGCTCTGCCCAAAAATATTGAAGTCTGCCCAGTACCTTGTAAATTTAAATATAACAAATAGTACAATAGAACAACTTAAACCAATTCCCAGATCAATGTCGTAACCACAACCAAACCATTGCCCAGTTCAAGAACTCCTGACATAGCACATTCCAGCAATTGAGACCATTGCCTAGAATAGATTTAAGTAAGGCAAACAGTACAGCTGCACATAGTGTGATTATGCAACATCAATCTGATTCAGTCACTCAAGATAATGCCTCACTCCAGTACACACTTACAAAATAGATGCGTCATTAATAGTGATAGCAAGTCTACACCTTTATATACACCAGTCATTGAGCACATAGCTCCAGTACACTAAAAACTTGCAACTAATAGCTCCATTACTGTAGCCAATAACACACCAATGGAATAATTTTGGTCCTAATAACTTGCAGAAGTCGGCAGGGCCACCAAGCAACCTGAAACAAAAAAAGTTTAATTGGTGAAGCCATAGGAAACATCGCTGGAAATTATACAAAAAATTATAAACAAATTTTCAATACTAATCTATGAATATAGTTACATTAGTGTGTGTTGTATTAATTAGCAAGCAATTTTTTTGAACTATTCTCTAAACTAAGTACAGAGGAATGTACCATAATCATGTCTGCCGCATTTCCTTGTCCTTGTTATTGTTCTTCTCTTTCTATCTTTGCTTTCCACCCTTATCCCTGTACTCCTTTAGTCTTGTGATCTACCCCTTGACCGAATATCATTTGGAGGATGGATATGAACCTCACTTGGAATGGAACAACCTAAAAATTCCTCAAATTCTTCTGAGTTTGTTTTTTCGCTGGAACTTGGGTACTCTCCAAGTGCAAAAATGTGATCTCTCAAGAATTGCATGCCGACCTGAGATTGTTTGCTTGTACTAAAAGGTCTTCCATCTTCTTACATGTTTTTGAAGCTAATTTTTGTATCTCCTGATCAATTGAACTGCTCTCATTTCCTTCCAATAGAATGCCGCCCTTGTCAAAGACTGGCTCAGTTTTGCAGTCCTTTCTAAACCTTTTGAGTACATAATGCTTTGACAATTCATTTAGCTGGGAAGTTCTTAGGACATGGATCAGATGACGACATGGGATACCATGGGTCTCAAACAACTTACATGTGCAAGAACCTACCATGGTTGTTGTGTTGTAAGTTACCACCCTTAGTTTCTTATAGCCGTCATGTATACTTGTTGTTTTACCCTCACCATCATGTGTCATCATCTCAACAAAGCAATGATCCTTATCAGCAAGCAACTAATGTTGAAAATCCTAAAATATCTCATGCGTGAACACCTCGCTGCCATGCTTTTCAATCGCCCATGATGTCTTCAACACAAGCATCGTTTACAGATCACTAAAGTAGTGAGGGGGTACATATTAGTTAGGCAAGTACTTGCACAGAAAGGTGCACTATAGGATTTCTATGGTGTAGTAAACCCTATGTCCAGACTTGGCCTAGTGTGGACGGCTGATTCTGCATCAGACTGGACATCACAAATAGCCAAAGAAGGAGCCTTGCTCACTTCACTTTGGCATTCCTTAGTTACTCCACAAAACAAGATATACAGTTTGTAAGTGGAATCATAGGAGCCACCCAATATGTGTCTTCCAGAATAGCATAAAATAAAATAAATGGCACAAGGAACATTCAAGTGCTAGCATTACCTAATCTCAGCACACTTTACCAATCAATTGCAATAGAAACTTACATCATCTAGTTCACTGTCAGCAACACTAGTAGCAGTGGGACACACACACATCTATAGTACCATCTACAGCCCGTGGACGTACTACTGGTTTCCAGAACCATCAGGATATCATTAGTGTGTGAAAAATTCACCTAGCTGTAGATGGTCATGACAGGCACTGGCAGACGGGTTGTGAGTGCCCACATCGGTTGGCCGATTCAGTTTACATACTTATCATCATCTAAATTCCATCTAGACAGTAGCAGTAGCAGTTTATATAGATATAAATTTTCATTAGACTACTGTCACACGCAGCACACACGCCGGGCATCGACACACGTATAGTCATAGATGTATATAACACTTAATTGGGAGCAAGTAAATTATATATCGCCAATTTCTTCAAGACAAAAATATGGATAGTAAACTCTAGGAAATAAGCAGTTGCTGGCAAGATGCCACTACCTCGTCCCCTCTCCTATTTCCTTTTTAGTTGTGCTGAACTTGGAGGAGACAACCCAATGAGCCACGAGCTACTAGCCTCCTCTGTTTGCTTTGCAAATCTAGCCCAATCTAGAGAAGAGGAGACCACTAGATGAGCCATTGGGACAAAGCAGAAAATATGAAGGGTACAAATCCTCATACCTAGGGACCCAAATCCAGTTGGGGATTGAGCACGGCTGGCCGAACAATCGCCTGAGAGGTATCAGCTGCGTCGCTCGCTGACCGCCGGCCCAGGATGCAACGCTCGGAATAGGGCTGCCACTGTTAGCGGGACAATCACCAGAGAGGAATCACCGGCGCTGCCCGCCGCTCGCCGTCCAGCGCCGAAAGAGAGGGTCTGGCCAGCTCGACTCCTAACCCTAGCTTCTCACGGTAGGAAATAGAATGGGGATTGGCATACTGCTACGGGGAAAGGTATGGGCTCAGGTTCTGTACGGAGGAGCAGAATTCTTGCGGGGTTTAATTTGCAATTTGTACATCCTTTCATCTCGCAGCACACATTTTCTATCCAACGGCACAAGACCAAGTTTTCATGTTTTCACTGAATGTACGGTTTCCACCAGATATGTACTCCACCAGAAGATTCCCAGCCTATGGCCGGCGCATGCGCCTGGAGCAGGCAGGCAAGCCCCGTCTAGGCAGGCGGTGGGCTTTGTCCTTTTAGTTTTTCAAAGAGGCGCGGGAGCAAACATCACATCAACAGTTAGGAACCCACCACGAAGCTGCCTCCCTCCCCCTCCGTGTCGGATCGACCGTCCGTTCCAGGAGCTACAGGAACGGATAAGCGCGCAGCCGTTGGATAACGCACGGGTTTCTCGTCTCCTCCCTTTCGCCCCGGCTGATTGTGTTTGATCACTGATCGATCAGGTGGATGTGGCGGCCGGATCCAGCACGTACCAGGATGATGAACAGTGCGGACGGAGTGCACGATCCACAAGGAAAGGCAGGGGCTTGTCTGGTACTGTAGCTAAGTGCACTGTTCATACTTCATCGTGAACTTTACTGCTGAGAGATGGCGACGGATGGCCGCGACGACCATGACCCGCCGGGTCTCGTGCCCACGCGGGCGGACCTACACCTGCACGTACCTACGTCCGTCCGTCAGGCCATACATATCGGGGGACCTGCCGGTCTTGGCCGATCCGGTGCCGGAGCGCCAGTGCTCGCCAGTGCTCGCCAGCTGACACCGGCAGCGACCGTGGCTCCGGGTCGGCCTGGGCGCCTGGCCGCCATTAGAGCACCTGTACTGCACCGAATGGGAATCAAATTGGCCGGACCGAAGAACGTAGAAAACTTGAGCGCGTGACCACGACTGCTGCGGAATGCCAGAACTAAACCGTACGTCCTGGGAAGAGATCGCCATCGTCGCACGAGAAACCGAGAGCCGAGAAGATCGCACCGCACGAGAAACCGGCCATCCGGTCCTGTAGCTACACCGGTGCGTGATCAATCACGTACGAAGAGCCGAGAAGATCGCAAAAATCTAAGCTTTCATGTTCCTGTCCCAAACCACCCAATATTCTACAGCTGTACCGTGGAAGAGAGATGCCTCAAAGAAGAAGAGAAAAGTAAAATCGGCCATTTCTGTTTCTCTTTTCCATCACTCCATCCGAAGCTTACGGGGGATCAGTTTTGGTGACTGCCACACGGACAGACTTGATGAAATTTAAGGGGAGCATTTGGAGCGTTGATTTCGTAGCCGTTTTTAAAGAGTAGATAGAGATAATAATGAGCACAAAAACAGATACTAACTTTTGCTAACAGTAGGCTTATACTACTAGATGTAGTTATTCTTTTGCGCTACGTCATGCATGAAATGCATAAGATAAGCACATGGCAATAGATTCCCTTGAAAAGGTAGTTTTCCTGTTTTGTACAATATTGGGTTATGCAGTCTATGAATCGCACGGAAGTGACGGTTATGGTAAACGATCAAGTTGGCCCTTTACGTGAAACGAAACAAGGACTTAGGTAATGGGTTCCTTTTCTACAACTCTGCTTGATGTAGTTATAGATGCGTTGCATTTGCTAATTAGGAAAAAAGACAAGGTTTGTTGCAAGGCATTGTTCCTTATCTAGAAGAACATAATGTTGTCATGTCCCCAAATGGCATCTAGTGTGCTCCAAATCTAAAGCTTATATTGTGTTAATTTGGGCTCTTGTCTAACCTCAAAGTAGTTTTCCACAAGCGTGAGACATCTATTATTTTAGTAAAGCTAAGGAAAAAGGGATAGCTATCCTTCCATATGTTGCGTGGAAGGAGTAAAAGTCTTGATTATTTAGCTATTCCATCAACTATTGTTAGACTGAGCAATAAGTATTGGAAGCGAAAAAAGCTCAGCGCCTGGAAAATATCACAATTATGGTGGTAGACTTACACCAAGACACTCGGATGCAAGATGACATGGATTGTCTAGTTGTGGGGGATTTCAATTATATTAGGTACCCCAGTAGTAGAAAAAAAGATGGAGGAAAATTTCATAAAAGGTTTGACTTTACTGCAACAATTAACTCTCTTACTCTTGTTGACATACTATGCAAAGGAAGAAGCTACACTTGGGCTTATATGCAAGAGACTCCCCTTTTTGGAGAAGTTGGACCGGTTCTTCTTCTTTGAATCATGGAAATTACCCTAGCACATTAGCAATGCCTCCCGCAAGACCTACTTCTACAACACACCTTGTGTAAAATTTCATAAGAGATTGTTGCCTCCATCCCTAAATCAACAATATTTTAGGTTTGAAAATGTCTAGTTGCAGTACCAAGACCCCAAAGAAAGCAAAATCAAAACATTTGGGAGTAGTTCAAAAGATTGATAGTGCTAAAAGATTTACCTTCTAAATTCAAGAGGTTATGAAACATGTTAAAATGTGATATAGGTATCTTCCCAATCTGGCTGGCACCATTCAATCAATTTTTTTGTCATTATGTTCTATGATAGTATTGGGGAATTCATGCCAATCTCCACTCGAGAATGGAATGGAAGACAAGGTAGTACGGGTGTGGGTGGTGGTGGTGGGTCCATGGACACACCACCTGCTTGTTGTCATCATCTTTCTCGTCCTCGTCGGCGTCGTCCTTCTTGTCATCGTCCTTCTTGTCATCGTCCTTCTTCTACTCCTTGGATGGGCCAACATAAATGATGTGCGTCCCGGGGAGAGTGAATTGCAGAAAACCACCACATTGAAGCTTAGGGTTGTAGAAAAGACTCTTCTACGATTTTGTTGCAGAAAACACTGATTTCGCACCTAATCATTTGCAGAAAACACCTAACCGTCTGTTGGGGCATTTTAAGCACTATTATGACAGGCGGGGCCCTGTTTCGTCTACGTGGCATCACGGCCACCAGCTGACGCCGTCTAACGGCGTGACTGCCGCTACTGCTCCGCCATGTGGGTAAAAACTGGATCGATCCAGCTCTCTCCTCACACTCTATCCTCTGCCTCGCCCTCTCCTCACTCTGTTCTCACTCTGTTCTTCTCCCCCGGCGTCGCCACACCGCCAACCGCCGTTCTGCTGCTCGACGGTGCCATGGTGTCATGGAGCGACGAGACCAGTGAGGATTCAGTCCTGAACATCTCCTCCTCCTAGGATGGCATCATCAAGGTCAGTTCGTTAGATAGCTAGAGCTATGGTTAGGGTTAGTGAAATGGGGATTTTGTCACAGAGTTCGATCTGAACCTAGCCTTCTCTTTGCTTGCTCCCACAGCTTCCAGCTACGATGCACGATCCGAATTTCAATGGCACTGACGCAGATGTGAATGTTTTGTGTGAACATGGTGAGCCGGCCGAGCGCTTTGTTGCATTTGAAGGGATGCACACGGGCAGGAGGTTTCTTGGATGTGCTACGAAGGTATGATTCACATCCTGTGTAAAGGAAGCTGTTTGTCTTAATGCTTTGTTTATCAAGCTGTTAATATTTTTTTAGCTTGGTCTTTGTTTAGCTTGTCCTGACATGCCTTGTCATTAGTGGATTGTACACATTGTTTATATTGGTCAATGCTAACTCCTTTATGTATCAAGTTGTTAAGCTTGGTTAAGTGCTTTGTCTTTGTTTAATTTGCTTTAGCCACTGTGTTGGAGTGTGTTCTCATTAGTGGATGGTAGTCATTGTTTATTATGGCCAGTGCTTAATGACTTGTTTACTTGTCTGGGCATTGTTTATTTGTGTGCTTTATGGTAAGGAACCTGTCAGTGCTTAGTGACTTGTTTATTTGTCTGTTTAACAGTGCACATATTAGACACCTGAACCTGTTGGTTTGATGATACCTGAACCATAATTAATTATTTATTTTATTGTTTATAATACAGGAAGGCCTAAACTGTGGAGTAGTTCAATGGATTGATTTTGAATGGCCAGACTCAATGGAGAAGGCATTGGCCAAGCTATGGGATATGTATGAGGAGATTAAGTCAGCTAGGACCAATGCCAATCTAGAGAGTTCATTTGCGATCCACAACCTGATAGAAGAGAAGAAGAAACTACAGGAGAATTATGACAGTTTGTGTGCTGATGTGAATGCTCTTTTTGATGCCCAGCAGCAAAGGGGTGTGGAGTTAGCCAATCAAAAGGAGCAGAAGCAATATCATGAAGTGAAGATTGCTGAGCTAGAAACTGTAGTTGGCAACTTGAAGGCAGAGCTATCAAAGAAAGAGGAGGAGAAGAAGAAACTACAGGAGAACTATGACAGTTTGTATGCTGATGTGAATTCTCTCTTGGATGCCCAGCAGCAGAGGGGTGTGGAGTTAAAGAATCAGAAGGAGTAGAAGGAATATGTTGATGTGAAGATTTGAGCTTGAGACTGTAGTGGGGAACTTAAAGGCAGAGCTGTCAAAGACAGAGGAGGAGAAGAAGAAGATGCTGCAAAACTATGAAACTATGAAGAACCTGGCAGGTGCTCAAGCCAATGTGATTAGGAACTTGAAGTTCAATCATTTGAAGGAGAAGGAGAGGCTGACAGAAGAGAGGCTGAAACTGCAGTATCACATTTCTGAGCTTCAAAAGTCTGAGGAAAAGATAAAGTTGAAGCTTCAGGGTGTGAAGGCCATCTTAGATGAGTAGGGTGCCTTCTAGTATGATAATCATCTATCAGTTTCTAGATGATAATCTTCTATCCAGTACTTTAGTTTGAATTTGTGACCCAACTACTTCAGTGATGATTTTGCGATATATGGTGTTGGATCCAACAGTGATGTAATCTAGATGATAATCATCTATTAAGTACTTTAGTATCTATTTATGAACCTTTATGTATGTATTTTGTGAGATCAGGTGTTGGATCCAACCTTGATGAACCTTTATGAATGTGAGTGCACTTTGATGGTATCTGCTGTATGTGCTTAGTAGAATTTGATATATAATATTTGGGGTTGTTGAATGTGAGTGCACTTTTATCCAACCTCATATCATCGATTTATCGACAAAATGACCCTAGGGTGACCCCTAGCCTCATATCATCGACTTATCGACAAAATGACCCTAGGGTGACCCCAAGCCTCATATCATCGATTTATCGACAAAATGACCCTAGGATGACCCCAAGCCTCATATCATCGACTTATCAACAAAATGACCCTAGGGTGACCCCAAGGCTCATATCATCGACTTATCGGCAAAATGACCCTAGGGTGACCCCTAGCCTCATATCATCGACTTATCGACAAAATG
>NC_057798.1:769182146-769218722 GCF_018294505.1 Triticum aestivum | reverse complement strand
CCCTAGGGTGACCCCAAGCCTCATATCATCGACTTATCGACAAAATGACCCTAGGGTGACCCCTAGCCTCATATCATCGACTTATCGACAAAATGACCCTAGGGTGACCCCAAGCCTCATGTCATCGACTTATCGACAAAATGACCCTAGGGTGACCCCAAGCCTCATATCATCGACTTATCAACAAAATGACCCTAGGGTGACCCCTAGCCTCATTTCATCATATAGTGCATCATATAACAATTACTAGTTAGCCTAAACTAGTGAACATTGTAATGGCCATAATAACAAGCCAACTTGACACAAATAGAGAGGCTTAAGTACAGTGCATCATATAGATTCATAGATTCATAGATTACAGTACCATATCACATCATCATGAAACATAGCAATTACTAGTTCAGCCAGATTAGAGTACCATAAGTTGTTGCCAAAATATATCTTAGCAATTACTAGTTTAGCTAGATCACACCATCATCAAGGTTCAACATCAGTTCCCAGAAGCATAGAAATAGTCTTTCAGCCTGCTGGGTTGCTTTCTCTGTCTTGGTGGGTTCCAAGAAGCTCTCCTGGCAGCAGTTGAGCTGGCTTCCCTTGCCCTTGTTGCTGCACCTGTAGTTGAAGAAGCTTCCCTTGGTGTTGGAGTAGTTGAAGAAGCTGCTCTTGGTGCTGGAGCTGTTGAAGAAGCTGCCCTTGGTGGTGGAGCTGTTGAAGAAGCTGCCCTTGGTGCTGGAGCTATTGAGGAAGCTGCCCTTGGTGCTGGAGTTGTTGAAGAAGCTGCCCTTGGTGTTCCACTTGTTGATCCCCTTGGTGCTGGAGTTGTTGAAGAAGCTGCCCTGCTTCCTTGTGTGCTACCCTCCTCTGTGTTGCTAGACTGCATATAAGAATTGTAGCAAGTTAATACATTCAAGTGTTAGAAAACAAAATGATGTGTATCTGTGATGCTTGTACAAACCCGATGCTTGTTCTTTCTCATTGCTAAGCCTGGTTTTAGAGTCTGTTTGCATGATGTGTATCTGTGACCTACAAGCTGGCAGTTGCTGCATGTATTTGAAGCCATCCTAGATGTATCTTTGGGTGCTGGTGGCTCAAACTGGCTTCTTCTCCTCTTGGTTTGCTTCTTCCCTAGCTTATCCTTGAACACTGGGGGTTCTATGTCTCTGGTATTGGTCTTGGGCCACAAATCTTGTCCTGGTATAGGGTATATGATGGGGTTGTATGCTGCCAGATACATTGGCTTTTTGAAAAATTCATGCACAAAGTCTTCAGGCCTCAGTTTGGCTTTGGTGATAGCTGATACTGCATGATTGCATGGGACTGCAGTCATATCCCATTTCCTGCACCCACATGTCCTATGCTGCAGGTTAACTGAATAAGTTCTCTCATTGCTTGTCACTTGGTAGATATTTGGCCCAGCCATCAATGCTTGACAGTTCCTAGATTTTTTTCTTTGCTTCTTCAAGCAACTCAGCATATGTTGGGCATATATCCCACTTGGCTACATCTGTCTTAGTCCTATTACCATTGAACCTAACCATCAACTTTGTCCTGATTCCATCTATCATGCTCTTTATTGGTTTGCCCCTCACATCTAATATCATCTTGTTAAAGACCTCACTATATTGTTGACAACTGGGCCAGTTTTGCAATTGAAGTCCATTGCAAATCTAGCCCAAGCAGCTCTATGAACTTTATTAAGCCAAGCCCAAGCAGCCTTACACTCATTTTTAAGAGCATCCATTGCAGCAAGATGGCCATGTTCAGTATAAGAGTAAGTAGCTTTATCCATGTACTTCTTTAATTCTAACCCCCTAAAACCAGCAGTCTGAAAGTTTTGATAGATGTGCCTAAGGCAGAATCTATGTGGGCAGTTGGGGAATACATTGTTTGCAGCTTTAAGAAGGCCCTGTTTCATCATAATCACAACTAAGCAATGTATATGACCAACAACTAATTAAGCAATTATGTACTATGCAATTGTGAACTGTGCAATTATGAACTAAGCAATGTATATTATAAAATACAACTAAACATGGGAATTACCTTCTGTCTATCAGAGATTATGGTGTAATAACCAAATCTCCCTGATTCTCCACCAATTTCTATCTTCAGTTCAGATAGAAACGAAGTCCAACTTTTTGTGTCTTCTTTGTCCACAACTACAAAAGCAATGGGATATATGTTATTATTCCCATCTCTTCCTGTGGCAACCAGGATTTGTTGGCCAGTAGACAGCTTGATGAAGCATCCATCCACACCTGCAATGGCACACAACACAAGTCAGAAACAAGACATTCAAACAAGGCAAAATAAACAAAGTAAAGTAATCACCTATGAATGGTCTACATCCATTCAGAAATCCTTCCTTGCAAGCATTCAAACAGATGAACAGGCCATGGAACCTTGGATTTTTGCTTGGATGCTCCTTCGAGAATTTAGTAGTGACAATGCACCTACTACCTGGATTTGTGTCCAAGACGGCCTGCAAATAATCCCTGATCCTGGTATACTGACCCCTCTGATCTCCTTGCACCATCTCAACTGGTTTGTTCTTAGCCCTGTAGGCCATATGAGTGCTGATCTCAACTCCATACTTGCTCTTCAGATTTTGCATTATTGTAGTTATTGATGTGTTCAAGTCTGTTCTTATTGCTTCTAACACCTGATGTGTGACCCACTTGGTAGTCACCTTGGTGCTCTCTGCTACAGCTGGACATGTGTGCAAAAAAATTGCCTTTCTAATGCAAAATGTTCTCTCATTTGCCAACACAGAAGCTGTAATGAAAAAAGGGCAATCTTCATGTCTGCAAATAGCTATGATTTTGTCATTGCAGTTCCTATGAAACTGATAGTTTTTGTTTTGAGATATGTGAAATGTGAGAAGTGCCCTTCTAAATTGGTAAACACTTTCAAAACAAAGCTTCTTTACAAACTGCATCTCTGGGCTCTCTCTATCCTCTCATACCATATTCTTGGTTTGGGTTTTTTGGCCCTACTCTTATTGCCAAGCACAAAAGCTAGGGGTACTGCCCCATCATCATCCTACTCCTTCAAATCACCAGGATTTGGATCCTCATCAGATGATGGCACCCAAACGTCCTCAAATTTTTGCTCCAAACTTGCATGTGATCTACTAGTTGGCCCCTTTCTTACTTTCAACTTCTTCCTCTTTTTCCCTTGTGGTACCACCTCCTCTTCAATTTCCTTATCCTCTCCATGCTTATCATCCTCTCCATGTTTCTCATGCACTACCTCTTCTTCTAGCTCATAAGGTTCTTCAACATCAGTGTCACCTTCAAGGTGTAAAAATGGGTCATGTCTCTGCCTCCTCATCTCAGCCATCCTAGCCATGAAATCATCATCTTGCTCCAAGTCAGAGTCATCTTCAGTTAGTAAAACATGAAGTTTTCTTTTAACTGCCTCCACCCTCTCGACACTCTTCTTATGCTTCTTATACCTCTGTATTTTATTCCTCCTCTTAAGCTCCATAGTTCTTTCCAACTCCTCTAGCTCCAAATCAACATCTCCTGCATTTCCTTGATCCATATCTTGTGCCTCCTGCTCATCAACTTGTGCAAATCTCCTTGTTTTTTTGGATGGTGACCTATACACCACACCTTCCTCACTGACCTCATACACAGTCCTCTCTCCAACACTGCCTATAGGGACCTGCTGCTCACAAACATGACCAATGTTAAATCTCCAGGTCTGGGCTCACTACCCCTAACTACTGTCAGATTAACTATGGTCTGATCTCTGTTGGCAATGTGGTCTAGCATCTCATCAACCTTGTCATCATCACAGATCTCTTCCAAACCAGCTACTCCCAAGCCAGCATCCCTAACAAAGTACATGTAGTCATCCTCTCCATAGCCTGCTGTCTCTATTAGTGCTATTAGATTTAGAAATGTTATGTCAGAAAGACACATGGTCTTTTCCAAATTGTCCCTGTCATGAAAATGGAGCCTAACTTTCCACACATCATCACACAAACTACAAAGCAAAGAAGCTACACATTAATTTCTATGCATACATTTCTAATAATTAAAATCAATAAAAAACTGAAGTATATACAGTGCACAAATAAATATTACAAATTACTAGGTGAAACTGATACATATTCAGTTAACTGAAATCTTTTGAACACTAAAAAATTCAGTTAAGTTCATACATACAGTTTCAATGGACTGACTACACTATATACATTGCATATTCAGTTGACTGAAATATTACAAATGAGAAAATCCAGTTAACTATTCAGTGCATATTCAGTTAAATATTACAAATGAGAAAATTCAGTTAACTGACTACACTATACACTATATACAGTGCATATTCAGCTAACTATTGACACTAAACAATATTCAGTCAACTGAAAACCTTTTGTACACTGAGAAAATTCAGTTAACTTCATACACTGAAGCAAATTCATCTAACTGATAGGATACATATTAGAAGTTAGACTACAAACAATAATGACCTATAGTTCATTCAAATCGAAGCCTAACTATTGAACTATGAGAAACTGAACCCTAACCCTAGAATCCACAGTAAAAGAGGGGGAGAACTTACTCAACGCCACCAAATGCAGAAGCCCATTGATGGCTACCCGTCGGAGTAGCTTGCACAGCACGGGCAAGAGCGCCGGCGGTGACGAGGATACAGACCCGGGGTAGGGTCATAGGCTCGACCTATACGTCCTACCCAAGGTCACTACCCTGGAAGACGAAAAGACCAAGAGTCAACAGAAGAGCTCCGGTCTTATACGTCGAGTGCAATCCACTCGACGGTCACATCACTCGACGGTCGCTACCTACCGTCACTCGACCACAAGGAAGGCCACTCGACCATATCAAAGACCAGGAGTCGGAAGAGCATGCAACGGCCAGATATTTACTCCTTAGTCTTCATGAGCATTAAGAGTACTTAATGCTGGCGTTACCAGTAACGCCCCTTACTTTATGTACATTAGTTCCCTTGTAATGGAGACGGGCTGGGGTCCTGGTGCACTCTATATAAGCCACACCCCTCCTCTGGCACAAGGGTTCGGACCCCCTGTAACACAACACGCATAATCCAATCGACCGCCTCCGGGCACCGAGACGTAGGGCTATTACTTCCTCCGAGAAGGGCCTGAACTCGTAAAACTCGTGTGTACATCTTCGCCATAGCTAAGATCTTGCCTCTCCATTCCTACACCCCTTTCTACTATCAGACTTAGAACCACGACAGTTGGCGCCTCCATGGGGCCGGTGTCTTAGCGACTTATTGGTGAAGTTGCAAGTTTTTCCGATCATCATCATCATGGTTTCCGGCGGTGAGATGGTCGAGGGCCGCAAGATCTGTCTCGACGCACTCGTTTTCGTCGCCGATGACTCGGTGTGGCTTCAGGAAGCTCCACTCGACGTTGAGGCGCTCCCCGTCCGAGGGGCGACACACTTTCGCGCGTGCGTTCGCGGCGTCCTTCTCTGGCAGCCGTCGACTCAGTATCAGTCGGCTCCGATGGTGTTTTCCCTTCCCGCTATTCACCGCCGCAAGCAGTCCGGTCGATCGCGGCTTCAGCGCTGGGTGAAACGCCCAGTGGCTCGACATTCGACCACCCATCAAGTCGCGGCAATAGAGCCCGACGAAACCCTGCACGGCCTGTTTGATCTGTCGACTGGCTCCGCGGAGACCGCGTTCGAGTGCGATAGCAGTGATCCTGCGGCTGAAGTTTTGATGGTCGATGGGCCTCACAGCCTACCCGGTTTCCGCCGCGAGGGCGGCGGGAACGGGGGCGGCGATCCACCGCATGTCCATGAGGAATACCGACCCGAGCCCCTCTCTCCGCAGCAGAGGGAAGAACTTCGTCGCCGCAACATGGATGCACTCCACACGCCCATTGTTGGAGAAACCCCCGAGGCTCAGGCCTTGGAGGAGGTGCGCCTAGCTAACTTGGATGAGCGCACTGGACTGGATAACCTTCAACGTGCTCTCGACGAGCGCGCCCAGGAGCGGATCCATGAGTCCAGTCGACGACAGCTTTTCCTGCCTCCAGCTAAGGTATACCGCACTCCGATTCAGAATCTCACAGCTGCGGCCCAAATAGCAGAGTCGACCTAGTCTTCCCAGTCAGAAGCTGGACGAGGGCTGATGCAGATCCGTGCCCTGCTCAGGGCAGCAGGAGAGCAGAATACAACAGTATCTCAGTCGCGGAATAGGATTCACAGCAGATCCGTTGCAGCAGACACGGTTCAGTCGGCTCACCACCCAAGATTGCCTCTGCGGCATGAAGGCCGTGGGCAATATGATCATCCGCTCGACCGTGAAAATCATCGTCGGGGACCCACGCCTCCTCCGAGGAGTGCGTCATATGTGCCTCGGCGGAACAATGATAGGCGCCATCATAGTGGTGAGCGCAGGATTTCAGTCGACCCGAGGGAACCGGGCTTCGACGCGAGGTCAATCCTTGTTCAAGGCCTGGTCGACCGAAACAGAGCGCACAAAGAAGACCCTGGCAGAGATCATCCAAGTGGCAGCCGAGTGCATGTTTCTGGTCCCGAGTGTTTTAGCAGAGCCCATCAGGGCAGCAGTGATTCCTCCCAACTTCAGGTTGGCGACCGGGGTTAGTAAGTTCACCGGTGAATCCAAGCCTGAAACTTGGCTTGAAGATTACCGAGTGGCTACGCAGATTGGAGGCGGCAATGACGAGATAGCGATGAAACATCTCCCTCTTATGTTGGAAGGGTCGGCCCGAGCGTGGCTGACTCAGCTGACTCCGGGCAGTATTCTCAGTTGGGACGAGCTATCTCGAGTGTTCGTGAGAACTTTTGAGGGCACTTGCAAGCGACCAACAGGATTGCCCGAGTTGCAACATTGTGTGCAGAAGTCGAATGAGACTTTGAGGGAATTCATCCAGAGATGGTCCACTTTGCATCACACCATCGAGAATGTTTCAGAACATGAAGCTGTATGTGCTTTCAAGGAAGGCGTCAAATACAGGGAGTTGGTCTTGAAATTCGGTCGAATTAGGGATATGACTCTGGCTCGAATGATGGAGATAGCCACCCGATACGCTAACGGAGAAGAAGAGGATCGACTCCATAGCGGGAAGAGCAAACCAGTTGGCCAAGAGGCCGCTGGAGGTAACTCCAGTCGGAAACAGAAGCGTAAGGCCGAGCCGGCGGCACCCGGAGAGATTGCGGCAGTGAATCAAGGAAAGTTTAAGGGAAAACCTAAGGGGCCCTGGCCCCCTAATAAGGTGAAGGATAAAGAAGGGAATGATGTGCTGGATTTTCCGTGCAACATCCACACGAAGAAGGATGAGGAGAGTAATCTGATTTACCCGAAGCATACCACTCGGCAGTGTCGACTCCTAATCCAGCAATTCCAAGAGAAACAACCCAGTGAGAAGGAGAAGGAGTCAGACCAAGGTCAAGATGAAGAGGAAGACGATGGTTATCCCAATGTCAATTCCACTCTGATGATATTTGCTAACGTTGAAAGCAAGAGTCGATTGAAGGTCATCAACAGGGAGGTGAACATTGTTGCTCCCGCAGCGATGACCACCTACCTGATATGGTCTTAGACAGCCATTACGTTCGACTAGTCCGATCACCCTGCTCGTGTGGCCACCCCTGGGAGGCAAGCTCTGGTGGTCGATCCCGTGGTTGGAGGCACTCGACTGACCAAAGTACTGATGGACGGTGGCAGTGGTCTGAACATCCTCTACGCTGAGACCTTGAAGGGGATGGGCATTCCGATGTCCAAGCTTAGCGAGAGCAATATGAGTTTTCATGGTGTTATTCCTGGAAAGAAAGCCGAATCACTCGGCCAGATCGCCCTTGACGTGATTTTCGGTGACTCGAAGCATTACCGTAAGGAGAAGTTGACATTTGAAATCGTAGATTTCCAGAGTGCCTACCATGCCATTTTGGGTAGGCCAGCCTATGCACACTTTATGGCTCGACCATGTTATGTGCTACCTCTTGAGCAATGCGTTGGATTTTCCCGAAGAGGAGAGGATGATGCAGTAAAGTAGCGTAAGTATTTCCCTCAGTTTTTGAGAACCAAGGTATCAATCCAGTTGGAGACCACGCACAAGTCCCTCGTACCTACACAAAACGATAGCTACTCGGAACCAACGCGATTAGGGGTTGTCAATCCCTTCACGGTCACTTACGAGGGTGAGATCTGATAGAGATGATAAATAATATTTTTGGTATTTTTGATATAGAGATGCAAAGTAAAAAGTAAAAGGCAAAGTAAAAACAAAGCAAATAATAAAGTGATGGAGATTGATATGATGAGAATAGACCCGGGGGCCATAGGTTTTACTAGTGGCTTCTCTCAAGAGCATAAGTATTCTACGGTGGGTGAACAAATTACTATTGAGCAATTGACAGAATTGAGCATAGTTATGAGTATATCTAGGTATGATCATGTATATAGGCATCACGTCCGAGACAAGTAGATCAAAACGATTCTGCATCTACTACTATTACTCCACTCATCGACCGCTATCCAACATGCATCTAGAGTATTAAGTTAAAAACAGAGTAACGCCTTAAGCAAGATGACATGATGTACAGGGATAAATTCATGCAATATGATAAAAACCCCATCTTGTTATCCTCGATGGCAACAGTACAATACGTGCCTTGCTGCCCCTGCTGTCACTGGGAAAGGACACCGCAAGATTGAACCCAAAGCTAAACACTTCTCCCATTGCAAGAACTACCAATCTAGTTGGCCAAACCAAACGGATAATTCGAAGAGACTTGCAAAGATAACTCAATCATACATAAAAGAATTCAGATAAGATTCAAATATTATTCATAGATAAGCTGGATCATAAACCCACAATTCATCGGTCTCAGCAAACACACCGCAAAAAGAAGATTACATCAAATAGATCTCCACAAGTGAGGGGGAGAACATTGTATTGAGATCCAAAAAGAGAGAAGAAGCCATCTAGCTACTAGCTATGGACCCGAAGGTCTGAAGTAAACTACTCACACTTCATCGGAGAGGCTATGGTGTTGATGTAGAAGCCCTCCGTGGTAGATGCCCTCTCCGGCGGAGCTCCGGAACAGGCCCAAGATTGGATCTCATGGATACAGAAAGTTGCGGCAGTGGAATTAGGTTTTTGGCTCCGTATCTGATCTGTCGGGGGTACGTAGGTATATATAGGAGGAAGGAGTATGTCGGTGCAGCAACAGGGGGCCCACGAGTTAGGGGGCGCGCCCTAGGGGGGGGGGGCGCCCCCACCCTCGTGACCTCCTCGGTTGTTCCTTGGAGCAGGGTCCAAGTCTCCTGGATCACGTTCGGTGAGAAAATCACGTTCCCGAAGGTTTCATTCCGTTTGGACTCCGTTTGATATTCTGTTTCTTCGAAACACTGAAATAGGCAAAAAACAACAATTCTGGGCTGGGCCTCCGGTTAATAGGTTAGTCCCAAAAATAATCTAAAAGTGGAAAATAAAGCCCAATATAGTCCAAAACAGTAGATAAAGTAGCATGGAGCAATCAAAAATTATAGATACGTTGGAGACGTATCAGGCATCCCAAGCTTAATTCCTGCTCGTCCTCAAGTAGGTAAATGATAAAAAAGAATTTTTGATGCGGAGTGATACTTTGGCATAATTTCAATGTAAATCTTCTTAATTGTGGCATGAATTTTCAGATCCGAAAGATTCAAGACAAAATTTCATATTGACATAAAAGTAATAATACTTCAAGCATACTAATCAAAGCAATCATGTCTTCTCAAAATAACATGGCTAAAGAAAGTTATCCCTACAAAATCATATAGTCTGGCTGTTGCTCTATCTTCATCACACAAAGCATTTAATCATGCACAACCCCGATGACAAGCCAAGCAATTGTTTCATACTTTAGTAATCTCAAACTCTTTCAACTTTCACGCAATACATGAGCGTGAGCCATGGACATAGCACTATAGGTGGAATAGAATGGTGGTTGTGGAGAAGACAAAAAGGAGAAGATAGTCTCACATCAACTAGGCGTATCAACGGGCTATGGAGATGGCCATCAATATATATCAATGTGAGTGAGTAGGGATTGCCATGCAACGGATGCACTAGAGCTATAAGTATATGAAAGCTCAACAAAAGAAACTAAGTGAGTGTGCATCCAACTTGCTTGCTCACGAAGACCTAGGGCACTTTTAAGGAAGCCCATCATTGGAATATACAAGCCAAGTTCTATAATGAAAAATTCCCACTAGTATATGAAAGTGACAACATATGAGACTCTCTTATCATGAAGATCATGGTGCTACTTTGAAGCACAAGTGTGGTAAAAGGATAGTAGCATTGTCCCTCCTCTATTTTTCTCTCATTTTTTTGTTTGTTTGGGCCTTTTCTCCTTTTTTTATGGCCTCTTTTTTATTTTATTTTTTGTCCGGAGTCTCATCCCGACTTATGGGGGAATCATAGTCTCCATCATCCTTTCCTCACTGGGACAATGCTCTAATAATGATGATCAGCACACTTTTATTTTTCTTACAACTCAACAATTACAACTCGATACTTAGAACAAAATATGACTCTATATGAATGCCTCCGGCGGTGTACCAGGATATGCAATGAATCAAGAGCGACATGTATGAAAATTATGAAGGTGGCATTGCCACAAATACAATGTCAACTACATGTTCATGCAAAAAGCAATATGACAATGATGGAGCGTGTCATAATAAACGGAACGGTGGAAAGTTGCATGGCAATATATCTCGGAATGGCTATGGAAATGCCATAATAGGTAGGTATGGTGGCTGTTTTGAGGAAGGTATATGGTGGGTGTACGATACCGACGAAAAGTGCGCGGTATTAGAGAGGCTAGCAAAGGCGGAAAGGTGAGAGTGCGTACAATCCATGGACTCAAAATTAATCAAAAGAACTCATGCACTTGTTGCAAAAATTTAGAAGTCATCAAAAACCAAAGCACTACGCGCATACTCCTAGCGGGATAGATTGGTAGGATAAGACCATCACTAAATAAAATTGTGCTCCAACTTCATCACAAAGCGGTTCACCATATGTGCATGCTACGGGAATCACAAACTTCAACACAAGCATTCTTTAAATTCATAATCACCCAACTAGCATCACTCTGATATTATCACCTCCATATCTCAAAACAATTATCAAGCATCAAACTTATCTTAGTATTCACGCACTCAAAAGAAAGTTTCACATATCTTGAATACCAAGTATATTATCATTAAGCAAATTACCATGCTATTAACAACTCTCAAAATAATCTCAGTGAAGCATGAGAGATCAATAGTTCTTTAAAACAAATCCACCACTGTGCTCTAAAATATCTAAGTGAAGTACTAGAGCAAAAATTATCACGCTCAAAAGATATAAGTGAAGCACTAGAGCAAAACTACCAAGCTCAAAAGATATAAGTGAAGCACATAGAGTATTCTAGCAAATTCCAATTCATGTATGGCTCTCTCAAAAGGTGTGTACAGCAAGGATGATTGTGGTAAACTAACAAGCAAAGACGCAAATAATACAAGACGCTCCAAGCAAAACACATATCATGTGATGAATAAAAATATAGCTCCAAGTAAATTACCGATGGAAGTAGAAGAAAGAGGGGATGCCTTCCGGGGCATCCCCAAGCTTTGACTTTTTGGTGTCCTTGGATTATCTTGGGGGTGCCATGGGCATCCCCAAGCTTAGGCTCTTGCCACTCCTTGTTCCATAATCCATCAAAAGAATTCACCCAAAACTCGAAAACTTCACAACACAAAACTCAATAGAAATCTTGTGAGCTCCGTTAGAGAAAGAAAACAAAAGACTACTTCAAGGTACTGTAATGAACTCATTCTTTATTTATATTGGTGTTAAACCTACTGTATTCCAACTTCTATATGGATTATAAACTATTTTACTAGCCATAGATTCATCAAAATAAGCAAACAACACACACAAAACAGAATCTGTCAAAAACAGAACAGTCTGTAGCAATCTATAACTAACGCAAACTTCTGGAACTCTAAAAATTCTACCAAAATAGGAAGTCCTGGACAATTTGTCTGTTTAACAGCAGAAGAAAGAATCAACGCAAAAGCACGTCCCTGTGATTTAACAAAATTATATTAGTGCGTGCAAAGTTTCTGTTTTTCAGCAGAATCAAATCAACTATCATCGTAGGTTATCCTATAGGTTCTACTTGGCACAAACACTAATTAAAAGATAAAACCACATCTAAACAGAGGCTAGATGGATTATTTATTCCTAAACAGAAAAAAATGGGTTGCCTCCCAACAAGCGCTATCGTTTAACGCCCCTAGCTAGGCATAAAAGCAAGGATAGATCTAGGTATTGCCATCTTTGATGGACAATTCTTCAATGAGGCATATATCTTTCTTAGAATTTTCTTTCTTTCTAGTAATTATCAAACTCTTAGGCATAAGATCGAAAAATTCATTCATAGCAAATGGTTCCTTAATGATGGCAAAAAGATTGGGATGAACACTTACAGATTTAAGATCCGAAGTTTCCTTACTAAAAGATTCACCCTTACCCTTACTCTTAGGAACATAAGTAAGCTTAGGTTTTTTAGTAAACGAACTTGGAGTGTTTTGCACGGAAGAAAAAGCGGTTCCCAAGTTGGTAATGATACCCTCAAGTTTATTGATTCTTGTGGAATCTAGATTCATTTTCTCATTAACTATGGGTTCTTTTTCTTTAATATTTTTCAAAGTCGTTCCTACCTTAGATCCATATTGGGTAATTTGATTGTAGATCTTTTTATCAAGATTTTCAATTGATTCAATGTAGCAACTTTATTCTCAATAATTTCAAGTCTTTGCATAACATGCTCCAAAGTTTACATAGTTCCATTAATCAAAGGAGGTGGTGAGCCAAATAAATCTATTAAAGCATTATAAGAATCAAAAGTATGGCTACCCAAGAAATTCCCTCCGGTAATGGTATCAAGGATATATCTAAACCAAGGATTAGCACCTACATAAAAATTACGAAGAAGAACTGAAGTAGATTGCTTCCTGGTAGATCTATTTTGAGCATTGCAAATTCTATACCAAGCGCCTTTTAGATTTTCTCCCACCCTTTGCTTAAAATTTAAAACCTCATTCTCGGGAGATAACGAAGAAGATAAGAGACTAGTCATAGTGACAAGGTGAACGACTAACACACGAGCAAACAAAAAGGAAACGGGAAAGAGAGGAGGAGATTGGGAAAGAGAGCGCGAATAACTCGGCAAGGGTGAAGCGGCGGAGAGGAAAACGAGAGGCAAATAACGTAATGCGAGAGATAGGGATTGTGATGGGTACTTGGTATGGTTGACTTGCTTGCATGAGCCTCCCAGGAAACGGCGCTAGAAATTCTTCTTGCTACCTCTTGAGCACTGCGTTGGATTTCCCCGAAGAGGAGAGGATGATGCAGTAAAGTAGCGTAAGTATTTCCCTCAGTTTTTGAGAACCAAGGTATCAATCCAGTAGGAGACTGATACGTCTCCAACGTATCTATAATTTTTGATTGCTCCATGCTACTTTATCTACTATTTTGGACTATATTGGGCTTTATTATCCACTTTTATATTACTTTTGGGACTAACCTATTAACCGGAGGCCCAGCCCAGAATTGCTGTTTTTTGCCCTTTTCAGTATTTCGAAGAAACAGAATATCAAACGGAGTCCAAACGGAATGAAACCTTCGGGATTGTGATTTTCCAACCGAACGTGACCCAGGAGACTTGGACCCTACTCCAAGAAGCGCCAGAGGCGGTCACGAGGGTGGAGGGCGCCCCCCTAGGCGCGCCCCCCAACCTCGTGGGTCCCTCGGAGCTCCACCGACGCACTCCTTCCTCCTATATATACCTACGTATCCCCGAACAATCAGAACAGGAGCCAAAAACCTAATTCCACCGTCGCAACTTTCTGTATCCACGAGATCCCATCTTGGGGCCTATTCCGGAGCTCCGTCGGAGGGGGCATCCACCACAGAGGGCTTCTACATCATTACCATAGCCCCTCCGATGAAGTGTGAGTAGTTTACTTCAGACCTTCGGGTCCATAGCTAGTAGCTAGATGGCTTCTTCTCTCTTTTTGGATCTCAATACAATGGTCTCCCCCTCTCTCGTGGAGATCTATTCGATGTAATCTTCTTTTTGCGGTGTGTTTGTTGAGACCGATGAATTGTGGGTTTATGATCCAGTATTATCTATGGAAAATATTTGATTCTTCTCTGAATTCTTTTATGTATGATTGAGTTATCTTTGCAAGTCTCTTCGAATTATCTTTTTGGTTTGGCCAACTAGATTGGTAGTTCTTGCAATGGGAGAAGTGTTTAGCTTTGGGTTCAATCTTGCGGTGTCCTTACTCAGTGACAGAAAGAGTTGCAAGGCACGTATTTTATTGTTGCCATCGAGGATAACAAGATGGGGTTTTTATCATATTGCATGAATTTATCCCTGTACATCATGTCATCTTGCTTAAGGCGTTACTCTGTTTTTAACTTAATACTCTAGATGCATGTTGGATAGCGGTCGATGAGTGGAGTAATAGTAGTAGATGCAGAATCGTTTCGATCTACTTGTTTTGGATGTGATGCCTATATACATGATCATCGCCTAGATATACTCATAACTATGCTCAATTCTGTCAATTGCTCAACAGTAATTTGTTCACCCACCATAGAATACTTATGCTCTCGAGAGAAGCCACTAGTGAAACCTATGGCCCCCTGGTCTATTCTCATCATATCAATCTATATCACTTTATTTACTTGCTTTGTTTTTACTTTGCCTTTACTTTTTACTTTGCATCTATATATAAAAAATACCAAAAATATTATCTCTATCAGATCTCACTCTCGTAAGTGACCGTGAATGGATTAACAACCCCTAAGCGTTGGTTGCGAGTTGCTATTGTTTTGTGTAGGTACGAGGGACTTGTGCGTGGTCTCCTACTAGATTGATACCTTGGTTGTCAAAAACTGAGGGAAATACTTACGCTACTTTACTGCATCATCCTCTCCTCTTCGGGGAAATCCAACGCAGTGCTCAAGAGGTAGCAAGAAGAATTTCTGGCGCCGTTGCCGGGGAGGCTCACGCAAGCAAGTCAACCATACCAAGTACCCATCGCAATCCCTATCTCTCGCATTACATTATTTGCCATTTGCCTCTCGTTTTCCTCTCCCCCACTTCACCCTTGCCGTTTTATTCGCCCTCTCTTTACCAATCCCCTCCTCTCTTTCCGTTTGATTCTTTTTCCCTTTGCCTTTTTGTTTGCTTGTGTGTTGGATTACTTGTTGCCATGGCACAAGATAATACCAAATTGTGTGATTTCTCGAATACCAATAATAATGATTTCCTTAGTACTCCGATTGCTCCTCTTAATAATGATGAGTCTTGTGAAATCAATACCGCTTTGTTGAATCTTGTTATGAAAGATCAATTCGCCGGCCTTCCTAGTGAAAATGCCGCTACTCATCTAAACAATTTTGTTGATTTGTGTGATATGCAAAAGAAGAAAGATACGGATAACAATATTGTCAAATTGAAGTTATTTCTGTTTTCACTTAGAGATCGTGCTAAAGTTTGGTTTTCATCTTTGCCTAAAAATAGTATTGATTCTTGGAACAAGTGCAAAGATGCTTTTATCTCTAAGTATTTTCCTCCCGCTAAGATTATCACTCTTAGGAACGATATCATGAATTTTAAACAACTTGATCATGAGCATGTTTCCCAATCTTGGGAAAGAATGAAATTAATGCTTCACAATTGCCCTACTCATGGTTTGAATTTATGGATGATCATACAAAATTTTTATGCCGGATTGAATTTTGCTTCTAGAAATCTTTTAGATTCGACCGCGGGAGGCACTTTTATGGAAATTACGTTAGGAGATGCTACCAAATTGCTTGATAATATTATGGCTAGTTATTCTCAATGGCACACCGAAAGATCTTCTAGTAAGAAAGTGCATGCTATAGAAGAAATCAATGTTTTGAGTGAATAGATGGATGAACTTATGAAGATGTTTGCTCCTAAAAATACTCCTCTTGATCCCAATGATATGCCTTTATCTACCTTGCTTGAGAATAATAATGAATCTATGGATGTGAATTTTGTTGGTAGGAATAGTTTTGGAAACAACGCTTATAGAGGGAATTTTAATCCTAGGCCTTATCCTAGTAATCCTTCTAATAATTATGGAAATTCCTACAATAGCTCTTATGGAAATTTTAATAATATTCCCTCTGAATTTGAGAGTAGTGTTAAAGAGTTTATGAATTCACAAAAGAATTTTAATGCCTTGCTTGAAGAGAAATTGCTTAAAGTTGATGATTTGGCTAGGAACGTTGATAGAATTTTCTTGAAATTGATTCTTTAAAGCTTAGATCTATTCCTCCTAAACATGATATCAATGAGTCTCTCAAAGCCATGAGAATTTCCATTGATGAGTGCAAGGAAAGAACCGCTAGGATGCGTGCTTCCAAAGATGCCTTTATTAAAGCATGTTCTTCCAATTCCTATGAAAATCAAGATGAAGATCTAAAAGTTATTGATGTGTCCCCCATTAAATCTTTGTTTTGCAATATGAATCTTGATGAATCTGAATATTATCTTCCTTTACCTAGAAGGCGTTCTAAGGATTCGGAGTTTCTAGATCTTGATGATGAAATTGATGGAAGTGGGATTGAAATAAATAAAAACCGTGATGTTGCTAAACCCACTATTTTGGATCTCAAGGAATTTAATTATGAAAATTGCTCTTTGATTGGTTGTATTTCCTTGTTGCAATCCGTGCTAGAATCTCCTCATGCTTATAGTCAAAATAAAGCCTTTACCGAACACATTGTTGATGCCTTGATGCAATCTTATGAAGAAAAACTTGAGTTGAAAGTTTCTATCCCTAGAAAACTCTATGATGAGTGGGAACGTACTATTAAAATTAAAATTAAAGATTATGAGTTTCATGCTTTATGTGATTTGGGTGCTAGTGTCTCTACTATTCCCAAAACTTTATGTGATTTGCTAGATTTCCGTGATTTTGATGATTGCTCTCTAAACTTGCATCTTGCGGATTCCACTATTAAAAAACCTATGGGAAGAACTAATGATGTTCTTATTGTTGCAAATAGGAATTATGTGCCTGTAGATTTTATCGTTCTTGGTATAGATTGCAATCCTTCGTGTCCTATTATTCTTGGTAGACCTTTCCTTAGAACGATTGGTGCAATTATTGATATGAAGGAAGGGAATATTAGATTCCAATTTCCCTTAAATAAGGGTATGGAACACTTCCCTAGAAAGAAAATAAAATTACCTTATGAATCTATCATGAGAGCCACTTATGGATTGCCTACCAAAGATGGCAATACCTAGATCTATCCTCGTTTTTATGCCTAGCTAGGGGCGTTAAACGATAGCGCTTGTTGGGAGGCAACCCAATTTTATTTTGTGTTTTTTGTTTTTACTTCTGTTTAGGAATAAATAATCCATCTACCTTCTGTTTGGATGTGGTTTTATGATCTAATTAGTGTTTGTGCCAAGTAGGACCTATAGGATAACCTACGATGATAGTTGATTTGATTCTGCTGAAAAACAGAAACTTTGCGCGCACGAATATAATTATGATAAATTACAGGAACGTGCTTTTGCGTTGATTATTTTTTATGCTGATCAATAAACAAAATTTCCAGAACTTCCTATTTTGGTAGAACTTTTAGAGTTCCATAAGTTTGCGTTAGTTACAGATTGCTACAGATTGTTCTGTTTTTGACAGATTCTGTTTTTCGGTTGTTGTTTGCTTATTTTGATGAATCTATGGCTAGTAAATTAGTTTATAAACCATAGAGAAGTTGGAATACAGTAGGTTTAACACCAATTTAAATAAATAATGAGTTCATTACAGTACCTTGAAGTAGTCTTTTGTTTTCTTTCTCTAAACGGAGCTCACGAGATTTCTGTTGAGTTTTGTGTTGTGAAGTTTTCAAGTTTTGGGTGAATTCTTTTGATGGATTATGGAACAAGGAGTGGCGAGAGCATAAGCTTGGGGATGCCCATGGCACCCCCAAGATAATCCAAGGACACCAAAAAGTCAAAGTTTGGGGATGCCCCGGAAGGCATCCCCTCTTTCGTCCACTTCCATCGGTAATTTACTTGGAGCTATATTTTTATTCACCAACATGATATGTGTTTTGCTTGGAGCGTCTTGTATTATTTGTGTCTTTGCTTGTTAGTTTACCACAATCATCCTTTCTGTACACATATTTTGAGAGAGCCATATATGATTTGGAATTTGTTAGAATACTCTATGTGCTTCGCTTATATCTTTTGAGCTTGCTAGTTTTGCTCATAGTGCTTCACTTATATCTTTTGAGCGTGATAATTTTTTGCTCTAGTAGTTCACTTAGATCTTTTAGAGCACGATTGTGGATTTGTTCTAAAGAAACTATTTGATCTCTCATGCTTCACTTAGATTATTTTGAGAGTTTTTAATAGCATGGTAATTTGCTTAATGTTAATATATTTGGTGTTCAAGATATGTGAAACTTACTTTTGAGTGAATTGAATACTAAGATAAGTTTGATGCTTGATTATGAATTTGAGAAATACTTGTGTTGAAGTTTGCAAATCCCGTAGCATGCACGTATGGTTAAAGTTATGTAACAAATTTGAAACATGAAGTGTACCTGGCTTGTGCATCCTTATGAGTGGCGGTCGGGGACGAGCGATGGTCTTTTCCTACAAATCTATCCCCCTAGGAGCATGCGCGTAGTACTTGAATTTTTGATGACTTCTAAATTTTTGCAATAAGTATATGAGTTCTTTTGACTAATGTTGAGTCCATGGATTATAGCACTCTCACCTTTCCGCCATTGCTAGCCTCTTCGGTACCGTGCATTGCCCTTTCTCACCTTGAGAGTTGGTGCAAACTTCGCCGGTGCATCCAAACCCCGTGATACGATACGCTCTATCACACATAAACCTCCTTATATCTTCCTCAACACAGCCACCATACCTACCTATTACGGCATTTCCATAGCCATTCCGAGATATATTGCCATGCAACTTCCACCATCATCATCATGACATGCATTACTTTTGTCATATTGCCATTGCATGATCTTGTAGTTGACATCGTATTTTTGGCAAAGCCACCATGCATTATTTTTATACATGTCACTCGTGATTCATCGCACCATCCCGGTACACCGCCGGAGGCATTCATATAGAGTCATATCTTGTTCTAAGTTTCGACTTGTAATCCTTGTGTTGTAATTTATAGAAGTGTGATGATCATAATTATTAGAGCATTGGCCAAATAAAAAATAAAAAAAGAGAAAGGCCAAAAAGAAAAAAAGAAAGGCACAAAAAAAGAGCAATGCTACTATCTCTTTTTCCACACTTGTGCTTCAAAGTAGCACCTTGTTCTTCATGTAGAGAGTCTCATATATTTTGCTTGAAAGTAGCACCTCGTTCTTCATGTAGTGAGTCTCATATATTGTGCTTCAAAGTAGCACCATGCTTTTCATGTAGTGAGTCTCATGTGTTATCACTTTCATATACTAGTGGGGATTTTTCATTATAGAACTTGGCTTGTATATTCCTACGATGGGCTTCCTAAAAATGCCCTAGGTCTTCGTGAACAAGAAAGTAGGATGCACACCCACTAGTTTTCTTTTATTGAGCATTTATAGCTTTAGTGCATCCGTTGAATGGCAATCCCTACTCCTCATGTTGATATCAATTGATGGGCATCTCCATAGCCAGTTGATTAGCCTCGTCAACGTGAGACTTTCTCCTTTTTTATCTTCGCCACACAATCCCCATCATCATATTCTATTCCACCCATAGTGCTATATCCATGGCTCACGCTCATGTATTGCGTGAAGGTTGAAAAAGTTTGAGATTATTTAAGTATGAAACAATTGCTTGGCTTGTCATCGGGGGTATAGAAGTTGGGAACATCTTTGTGTGACAAAAATGAAGCATAGCCTAACTATATGATTTTGTAGGGATGAACTTTCTTTTGCCATGTTATTTTGAGAAGACATGATTGCTTTGATTAGTATGCTTGAAGTATTATTATTTTTGTGTCAATATGAACTTTTGTCTTGAATCTTTCGGATCTGAATATTCATATCACAATTAATAAGATTTACATTGAAATTATGCCAAAGTATCACTCCACATCAAAAATTCTTTTTTATCATTTACCTACTCGAGGACGAGCAGGAATTAAGCTTGGGGATGCTTGATACGTCTCCAACGTATCTATAATTTTTGATTGCTCCATGCTACTTTATCTACTGTTTTGGACTATATTGGGCTTTATTTTCCACTTTTATATTACTTTTGGGACTAACCTATTAACCGGAGGCCCAGCCCAGAATTGCTGTTTTTGCCCTTTTCAGTATTTTGGAGAAACAGAATATCAAATGGAGTCCAAACAGAATGAAACCTTCGGGATCGTGATTTTCCAACCGAACGTGACCCGAGAGACTTGGACCCTACTCCAAGAAGCGCCAGAGGCGGTCACGAGGGTGGAGGGCACGCCCCCTGGGCGCGCCCCCCTACCTCGTGGGCCCCTCGGAGCTCCACCGACATACTCCTTCCTCCTATATATACCTACGTATCCCCGAACGATCAGAACAGGAGCCAAAAACCTAATTCCACCACCGTAACTTTCTGTATCCACGAGATCCCATCTTGGGGCCTGTTTCGGAGCTCCACCGGAGGGGGCATCCACCACGGAGGGCTTCTACATCATCACCATAGCCCCTCCAACGAAGTGTGAGTAGTTTACTTCAGACCTTCGGGTCCATAGCTAGTAGCTAGATGGCTTCTTCTCTCTTTTTGGATCTCAATACAATGTTCTCCCCCTCTCTCGTGGAGATCTATTCGATGTAATCTTCTTTTTGCGGTGTGTTTGTTGAGACCGATGAATTGTGGGTTTATGATCCAGTATCATCTATGGAAAATATTTGATTCTTTTCTGAATTCTTTTATTTATGATTGAGTTATCTTTGCAAGTCTCTTCGAATTATCTTTTTGGTTTGGCCAACTAGATTGGTAGTTCTTGCAATGGGAGAAGTGTTTAGCTTTGGGTTCAATCTTGCGGTGTCCTTACTCAGTAATAGAAAGAGTTGCAAGGAACGTATTGTATTGTTGCCATCGAGGATAACAAGATGGGGTTTTTATCATATTGCATGAATTTATCCCTCTACATCATGTCATCTTGCTTACGGCATTACTCTATTTTTACTTAATACTCTAGATGCATGCTGGATAGCGGTCGATGAGTGGAGTAATAGTAGTAGATGCAGAATCATTTCGATCTACTTGTTTTTGATGTGATGCCTATATACATGATCATCGCCTAGATATACTCATAACTATGCTCAATTCCGTCAATTTCTCAACAGTAATTTGTTCACCCACCGTAGAATACTTATGCTCTCGAGAGAAGCCACTAGTGAAACCTATGGCCCCCTGGTCTATTCTCATCATATCAATCTATATCACTTTATTTACTTGCTTTGTTTTTACTTTGCCTTTACTTTTTTACTTTGCATCTATCTATCAAAAATACCAAAAATATTATCTCTATCAGATCTCACTCTCATAAGTGACCGTGAATGGATTGACAACCCCTAAGCGTTGGTTGCGAGTTGCTATCGTTTTGTGTAGGTACGATGGACTTGTGCGTGGTCTCCTACTAGATTGATACCTTGGTTGTCAAAAACTGAGGGAAATACTTATGCTACTTTACTGCTTCATCCTCTCCTCTTTGGGGAAATCCAACGCAGTGCTCAAGAGGTAGCAGAGACCACGCACAAGTCCCTCGTACCTACAAAAACTATAGCTACTCGCAACCAACATGATTAGGGGTTGTCTATCCCTTCACGGTCACTTACGAGGGTGAGAACTGATAGAGATGATAAATAATATTTTTGGTATTCTTGATATAGAGATGCAAAGTAAAAGGTAAAAGGAAAAGTAAAAACAAAGCAAATAATAAAGTGATGGAGATTGATATGATGAGAATAGACCCAGGGGCCATAGGTTTTACTAGTGGCTTCTCTCAAGAGCATAAGTATTCTACGGTGGGTGAACAAATTACTATTGAGCAATTGACAGAATTGAGCATAGTTATGAGTATATCTAGGTATGATCATGTATATAGGCATCACGTCCGAGACAAGTAGATCGAAACGATTCTTTATCTACTACTATTACTCCACTCATCGACCGCTATCCAGCATGCATCTAGAGTATTAAGTTAAAAACAAAGTAACACCTTAAGCAAGATGACATGATGTAGAGGGATAAATTCATGCAATATGATAAAAAATCCATCTTGTTATCCTCGATGGCAACAATACAGTACGTGCCTTGCTGCCCCTGCTGTCATTGGGAAAGGACACCGCAAGATTGGACCCAAAGCTAAACACTTCTCCCATTGCAAGAACTAACAATCTAGTTGGCCAAACCAAACGGATAATTCGAAGAGACTTGCAAAGATAACTCAATCATACATAAAAGAATTCAGAGAAGATTCAAATATTATTCATAGATAAGCTGGGTCATAAACCCACAATGCATCGGTCTCAACAAACACACCGCAAAAAGAAGATTACATCGAATAGATCTCCACAAGAGAGGGGGAGAACATTGTATTGAGATCCAAAAAGTGAGAAGAAGCCATCTAGCTACTAGCTATGGACCCGAAGGTCTAAAGTAAACTACTCAAACTTCATCGGAGAGGCTATGGTGTTGATGTAGAAACCCTCCGTGGTGGATGCTCCCTCCGGCGGAGCTCCAAAACAGGCCCCAAGATGGGATCTCGTGGATACAAAAAGTTGCGGTGGTGGAATTAGGTTTTTGGCTCCATATCTGATCTGTCGGGGGTACGTAGGTATATATAGGAGGAACGAGTATGTCGGTGGAGCAACAGGGGGCCCACGAGGTAGGGGGCGTGCCCTAGGGGGGGCGCCCCCCACCCTCGTGACCTCCTCGGTTGTTCCTTGGAGCAGGGTCCAAGTCTCCTGGATCACGTTCGGTGAGAAAATCACGTTCCCGAAGGTTTCATTCCGTTTGGACTCTGTTTGATATTCCGTTTCTTCGAAACACTGAAATAGGCAAAAAACAGGAATTTTGGGCTGGGCCTCCGGTTAATAGGTTAGTCCCAAAAATAATATAAAAGTGGAAAATAAAGCCCAATATAGTCCAAAACAGTAGATAAACTAGCATGGAGCAATCAAAAAATATAGATACGTTGGAGACGTATCATTATGTGTACCTCAAACTGAAGATGCCTGGCCCCAAAGGTGTGATCACAGTTACAGGCAATCGGTAGAAGGCTGAGGAGTGTTTCTAGAAAGGTTCCAAGATCGCCGACGAACAAATGGCAGCAGTTGAATTCCAAGAATATCAGAAGAATGCAGATCCGAGTGATTTGCTTAGAGCCAAGAAACCTGCCACAGATTGTGCATTCCAATCGACTAGTGAGATGAAGCCAGTTCATATTCACCCGACGGATCCCAATGCTGCACCGACTCATATATCAACGACGCTCGACAGCAAATAGGAAGAAGCGCTCGTTCAGTTCCTCCGTGAGAACTAGGACATCCTTGCATGGAAACCTTCTGACATGCCAGGTGTACCCAGGGGACTGGCCGAGCATCATTTGTGTGTCGACCCCAAAATAAAACCCGTCAAAGAGAACCTTCGGTGGTCCGCCATGTAGTAGAGGAAAGCAATTGGCGAAGAAGTGGCTTGACTGTTGGCAACAGAGTTCATCCGTGAAATCTACCACTCTGAGTGGTTAGCCAATGTAGTCATGGTTCCTAAGAAGGATAATTCACTTCGTATGTGCATTGATTTCAAGCATATCAATCGGGTCTGCCCGAAAGATCACTTCCCTCTCCCTCGCATCGACCAGATTATTGACTCGACTGTGGGGTGTGAGCGCTTGTCTTTCCTAGATGCCTATTCCGGATACCATCAGATCTGACTATATGGTCCCAATGAAATAAAAACATCCTTCATCACCCTATTCGGGTGCTTTTGCTATGTCACCATGCCTTTTGGTTTGAAAAATGCCGGAGCCACATTCATGAGAGTGATTCAGAAGTGCCTGCTCACTCAAATCAATCGAAATGTGGAAGCGTACATGGATGACATTGTGGTCAAGTCTCGCAAAGGTTCCGACCTATTGACTGACCTTGCAGAAACCTTTGCCAACCTGAGAAGGTACGCTATCAAGCTTAATCCATCAAAATGCACGTTCGGGGTTCCAGGAGGAAAGTTACTCGGTTTTCTCGTTTCCGAACGAGGGATCGATGCCAATCCGGAAAACGTTGATACCATCCTTCGAATGAAACGCCCCGTGCGAGTGCATGACGTTCAGAAGCTGACTGGTTGTCTGGCCCCCCTGAGTCGATTCATTTCTCGTCTCGGTGAATAGGCCTTGCCTCTTTACCGACTGATGAAGAAGTCTGATAAGTTCGAGTGGACTGATGAAGCTGAAGCAGCGTTTGCAGAGCTCAAAAACCTGCTTTCCACCCAGCCGGTGCTCATTGCGCCAATCAGCAAAGAGCCTTTACTGCTTTACATTGCAGCCACTGGACAAGTTGTCAGCACAGTACTCACGGTCGAGCGGGAAGAAGAAGGAAAAGCTTACAAGGTTCAACGCCCAGTCTATTATCTCTCTGAAGTTTTGACTCCATCCAAGCAACGATACCTACATTATCAGAAGCTTGTCTATGGAATATACATGACCATGAAGAAGGTTGTGCATTATTTCTCTGACCAGTCCATCACAGTCGTCAGCGACGCGCCACTATCTAAAATTCTGAATAACAGAGACGCAACTGGTCGAGTGGCAAAATGGGCGATTGAACTCCTTCCATTAGATATCAAGTTCGAGGCAAAGAAGGCTATCAAGTCCCAAACAATTGCAGATTTCCTTGCCGAGTGGATTGAGCAGCAATTGCCGACTCAAGTTCACTTGGAGCATTGGACTATGTTCTTTGATGGCTCCAAAATGCTGAATGGTTCAGGCGCTGGAGTAGTTTTGGTATCCCCCCGCGGATATAGGCTTAGTTATGTTCTCCAGATTCATTTTGATTCCTCCAATAACAAAGCTGAATATGAAGCACTTCTATATGGGTTGCGTATGGCCATTTCACTCGGCGTTCGTCGCCTTATGGTCTACGACGACTTAGATTTGGTGGTTAACCAAGTGATGAAGGAATGGGATGTCAGGAGCCCAGCCATGACAGGTTATTGCAATGCAGTGAGAAAGCTGGAGAAGAGGTTTGAAGATTTGGAGCTCCACCATATACCCAGACTGAAAAATCAAGCTGCAGATGAGTTGGCCAAGATAGGTTCAAAGAGAGAGGCTATTCCCCGAAACGTGTTTCTGGAACATATCCATTCACCTTCGGTTCAAGAAGATCCTTTCACCGAAGAGTCATCGCAGCCCAAGAGTGCCACAGATCCGACTGAAGTCGAAATCCCAGTCGTGGTCGACTTAATCATGGAGGTTTTGGTCATCACTCCCGACTGGACAGTGCCATACATTGCATACATTCTTAGGAAGGAACTCCCAGAGGATGAAGAAGAGGCTCGATAGATCATCCGACGGTCTAAAGCCTTTACTGTGATAAAAAGGATAGTTGTTCAGAGAAAGTGTAACTGGGGCCTGCTAGAGGTGCATCACGCAAGAAGAAGGCCGAATGATCCTCAATGATATTCACTCGGGGACCTTTGGTCACCATGCGTCCTCTCGGACCATCGTAGCCAAAGCATACCGAGCCGGGTTTTACTGCCCGCACGCTAATGAGATGGCAAAGGAAATAGTGGACAAGTGTGAAGGTTGTAAGTTTTATTCCAACATGTCCCACAAACCTGCATCAGCTCTGAAGACTATTCCACTCGTTTGACCTTTCGCCATTTGGGGACTGGACATGGTTGGACCTCTGAGGACAGGCAGGAGTGGATTTACTCATGTGCTGGTAGCAGTCGACAAGTTCACCAAATGGATTGAAGCCAAGCCCATCAAAATCCTTGAAGCAAGCACAGCCGTGAGTTTCATCAGAGAACTTATATTCAGATATGGCGTCCCACACAGCATCATCACGGATAACGGCTCGAACTTCGATTCTGAAGAGTTCAAAGCCTTTTGTGCCTCCCAAGGCACGAGGGTCGATTATGCTTCGGTCGCCCATCCCCAGTCGAATGGGCAGGCTAAGAGAGCGAATGGATTGATTATCAAAGGGCTGAAGCCTCTGTTAATGCGTGACCTCAAACACACGGCAGGGGCTTGGGTCGACAAGCTCCCATCGGTGCTTTGGGGGCTGAGGACAACCCCCAATTGGTCGACTGGACGAACTCCATTCTTTTTAGTCTACGGAGCCAAGCCGTTTTGCCAAGCGATTTGCTCCACAACACTCCCCGAGTCGAACTCTTCTCAGAAGAAGAAGCAGAGCAAGCTCAACAAGATGCAGTCGACCTCCTGGAGGAGGAAAGAGAGATGGCCTTGATCCGGTCGACCATTTATCAGCAAGACTTACGTCAATTCCATGCCAAGAACGTAAGGGGTCGTGCATTCCAGGAGGGGGACTTGGTCCTCCGAGTGGATCAACAAAAGCCACACAAGCTCGCCCCCGCTTGGGAAGGCCCTTTCGTCATCACCAAGTTACTCCACAACAGAGCATACCGTCTCTTCGACGTCGAACACAATAAATATGAGCCGCGCGCCTAGAATGCGGATCTGCTCCGTCCTTTCTATTCTTAAATATTTAGAATGATCAGATGTAATAAGAGATACCTTTTAGTTTGACTATCAAAAGATGTAATTTACTTCTTCCGAATGATTGTTGTTTATTTCTTTTGTGCACACTACCTTAGCTGGGAATCTACTTCGCCTAAGATGAAGTGGTAAAAACCCTACCGAGTGATGAGTCTGCCTCTCACTCGGGGGCTTAGCTGCAGCCCAGTGCTCACCTAAGTGACAAAAATCCTACCGAGTGATGAGCCTACCTCTTACTCGGGGGCTTAGCTGCAGCCCAGTGCTCACCTAAGTGATAAAATTCCTACCGAGTGATGAGTCTGCCTCTCACTCGGGGGCTTAGCTGCAGCCCAGTTGTCGGCGTCAAAACCGGTGGATCTCGGGTAGGGGGTCCCGAACTGTGCGTCTAGGCGGATGGTAACAGGAGACAAGGGACACGATGTTTTACCCAGGTTCGGGCCCTCTTGATGGAGGTAAAACCCTACGTCCTGCTTGATTGATATTGATATTGTGGATGTTTACAAGAGTGGATCTACCACGAGATCAAGGAGGCTAAACCCTAGAAGCTAGCCTATGGTATGATTGTTGTAATGTATGTCCTACGGACTAGGGCCATCCGGTTTATATAGACACCGGAGAGGGCTAGGGTTACATAGAGTCGGTTACAATGGTAGGAGATCTACATATCCGTATCGCCAAGCTTGCCTTCCACGCCAAGGAAAGTCCCATCCGGACACGGGACGAAGTCTTCAATCTTGTATCTTCATAGTCTTGGAGTCCGATCGATCATGATAGTCCGGCCGATGATAGTTCGGCTGATGATGGTAATCCGGCTATCCGGACACCCCCCAATCCAGGACTCCCTCAGTAGCCCCTGAACCAGGCTTCAATGACGATGAGTCCGGCGCGCATATTGTTCGGCATTGCAAGGCGGGTTCCTCCTCCGAATAATTCATAGAAGATTGTGAACACCAGGATAGTGTCCGGCTCTGCAAAATAAATTCCACATTCCACCGTAGAGAGAATAATATACAAATATACACAAGTTCAATCTGCTGACGTTTTTTGCGGCGTGACGTCACACCACTACCAAGCCATTATGTTTTTTATTTTACCACCTCAGCGCATTTAGCGAAGCGGTTTCCTTGGCACGTCTTGTCGAAGCAGAGATCGTGTTTCCCCTTAATCCGGGATTCTCATCAATACGGACGTGGGTAACCCAACCGCGCCATTGATGGTGACGCTTGGGAGATAGGCGAGTTTTACCAGGCAGGTGGGGACGCATAGTCTTCGTCCGCCTACATATAAGGGATAAGGATTCACCTTTTCACCTACGCCTTCTTCCTCCTTTGCTTATCCATCTCCGCGCACTCGAGCTCCAGCGCCCAAGTTCGCGCATCTCGTCTCAACCTTCTCCGACCATGTCCGGAGCGGGAGGCAAGTGGATGACCTCCTCCGTTACGGAGGAGCACATCGAAAGGCTGCGCGGCACCGGCTATCTGTCCGGCGACATCGCGCACCGGCTGCCCGACGAAGGGCAGCCCATCCCCACCCCCAGGCCCCATGAGAGGGTCATTTTTCTTCCCCATTTCCTCCGCGGACTGGGCTTTCCACTTCACCCCTTTGTCCGGGGGCTCATGTTCTACTACGGCCTGGATTTCCATGATCTGGCGCCGAACTTCATCCTCAACATCTCGACGTTTATCGTCGTGTGCGAGGCCTTCCTCTGCATCCAGCCCCACTTCGGCTTATGGCTCAAGACCTTCAATGTCAAGCCGAAGGTAGTGAAGGGCACTCAAGCGGAGTGCGGAGGCGCCATGTTGGGCAAGATGCCCAACGTCCTATGGTTCGAAAGGGCCTTCGTGGAATCGGTCAAGGGATGGCAATCGGGGTGGTTCTATATCACCGAGCCGCGCGACCCTACATGGGCGGCGGCCCCCGAGTTCAGATCTGGTATCCCCACGCAGCTCACCTCCTGGAAAAAGAAGGGCTTGCTGTGGGATAGTTCGGAGGAGGTGACGGGACTCCAAGCCTGTATCCAGAAGCTGGTGAAGAAGCTCAGGCCGGTTAACGTGGTCCAAGTCATGCTTGTCCGCCGGATTCTCCCATGCCAAGAGAGGGCATTCAATCTGTGGGAGTTTGATCCGGAACAACACCAGGCGTTGAGCGGGCTCTTCGACACGACGTACGAAGGTGCCTGGAGGGTGCTGTTTAAGGGCGCCGAAGCCCCCACATCCGCGACTGAAGATCGCGGATTCTGCTCGCAGCGCCAAGCTGACGAGGTAAGTGATTCTGCCCCTTTACGGGACACTTGCTTTTCATAGTTTGACTCTATGCGGGTTTTGATTTCCCCATTTCCTTTGACAGGACTGGATGAGGAAGGCGGAGCAGATCAACTGCCCGGCTCCCATGTCAGAAGACCCAGTAGACACCCGTCTAGCGAGGCTGCTGGTCCCGGCACCGCACGTGGTGCCGGAGAAGAAGGCCAAGAAGGAGGCCACGGGTACTCGAAAGAGTTCCCGTTTTCAGGTGTCCGACGACTCCGAGGCGGACTCCTCCCCCGAAAACGAGGAGGAGAAAGAGGACTCTCTCCCAGAGGAGGGAGAGAGGAAGAGGAAGGCTTCCCCAACAGGGGAGGCCGAAGGGTCCAAGAAGGGAAGGACTATTCCCCCGGACAGCTCCGCCAACATCAACGTTGGCGAGGAAGAATGGCCTTCAAGGGCCAGGCCTCCGGCGAGATCGTAAGTACCCGGATTCCTGAATGATTTATAATTTCTTGTTATGTCACATAGCGTCCTTCTAATGCCGCATATTGCCTACAGTCCGGCCGATGATGATCTCCCCGCTTCATCGAGCGGGTCATTGGCTCCGTCGGATGTGGACTCCATCCCGATGGCCTCCACCCCTCGCGCCACTGAGGACGCCGAGGTGGGGTCCCAGGAAGGGACCCATCAGGGGGAGGCTCCGGAGGCGCCACAAGGCGGCCTCCCGGACTTTGCGCCGGACTCCACATCGGAACCCGCAGTGGTTCCGGAGTCCGGCCGGCGGCCCCTTCGCAAGAAGGGCAAGACCGTGACACCGGCGGCCTCCGTCCAACCGGAGGCGCCGGACAGTTTGTTGGAGGCGCTCCAAGGCGCTTCCATCAAGGAAGAACACCGCACTATCATGAGTGCGGTGATTCAGAAGGTGCAGCTCGCCAAGAACGGGCTGTCCAAAGCCTGCAGTAGCCTTCTAACAGGCTTTGAGGTAAGAAGTTAAAATTATGTAATGTAGTACCGCATAGACAGTAGCCCCTGATGCTCGGTTCGGTGTTCGGAAAGAAAAGCCGGACTGAGAATCTGAAAGAAAAAAAGATATACGCAGGGTTGCTAAAAAATTACGTCAATATGGGTGTGTAGGCTGCACTGCTAACCTCTGCCGCACTGACTGCGGAGGTTGGTGCTTTGAAGTAGGAGCTTGAGCGGTCTGAGCAAGAGCTCGGCCGTGCCAAGAAGCAGCTCCAGGACAAAGAAGGTGAGTAACACCACTTTGAATAGTTACCTTACAGAAAAGGATTTAGGTTGGAATAAAAAAATAACAAGGATAACATGGGTACCGCAGGGACCACGAACGAGGTGGCAGCCCTGAAGGAGGCTGTGTCCACGGCCGAACATAATGCGGCCGTGGAATGGATGGAGCGAGAAAAGCAGGAGGCGCAGGTGGCGGTGGTTCGGCAAGAGCTCCAGGCTCTCATGGAAAAGCATGAGAGTTTGGAGCGTGACTACAAGACTCGAGAGTCCGAGCTTGCCTCGGCTCTCGAAAGTGCCAAAGCTGCCAAGGCCGAGGCCCATAAGGCCCTTCAGGAGGTGGAAGATGTGAAGAAAATAGCGGCGGGTAAGGCATTTTTCATGCAAAGCAAGCATGTTAATGTAAACTACCTGACACTTACCCGAATTCGGAGCTCTCCAGGGGCGTTTGCAGATTTGCCTCGTAGTGTATCCGATGCCGCCGTATTCTACCGTGGCGAGGAGGGAAGCTCGACGGAGAAGGTCTTCTGGTCTCAGTATGCTGAGGCCGGCCATCCGGTGCCTCCTAGCGACCAGCTGAAGCAGCTGGTCGAACTCCACAAGGTAGCCGAGGAGGCCATGAAGGGCCTCATAGTCCGGCTGTGGCCTGGAGAGGCCATGCCCGGGAGCTATTTCGGCCTCATACGGCGGCTGGTGGATGTGTGCCCCTGGGTGGAGGTCATCAAGGGCTCCGCCTGTATTGAAGGTGCTCGTCGGGCCCTTGCCCGCGCAAAAGTGCATTGGGGCAAGCTGGATGCAGAGAAACTGATCACTGACGCGCCGCCAACGGGCAAGGAATATCGTACGCCCGAAATGTACTATAAGACTGTCCTGAAGGGTGCCCGCAAGATTGCAGATGAGTGCCCTCAAGATGTAATTATTGAGTAAACTCGCTATGTAGTATCCTGTGCGCTTGAAAACGTTGTTCATACGCGCTAAGCAATGCTTGTTTTAATTTAAAATATTACCTTCTGTGCGGCCGTTTATAAAATCTGAGAGATGGCAAGTCGTTGGCTTCAGCCCCCATGGCACTAGTGCTGGGGTGTTCGGGATAAACTTGAGCACTCTTGTTCCCATATTTGGGTCCATCTAGGGAGGCGCTCAACACAATGAACAAGGCAACCGGACTTATAATGCTTGAACACTCTCACTTAGCCATAGAATTCTATAATTTTAAATTTCGGCGAAGCCCCTAGTATTCGGAAGACCGAATTTGGGGCGCTATCCACGCCTTCATCGGACATTATCCGGAACTTCGCTCGAAGCGGTGTAGGCCTTTAAGGACCCGAAAAAACCTCTCGAACAGCGACCAGTCTCTCGCCTTATCATGACGGTCAGTTTTAGCTTTCTCCACTGAGGCGTTAACCCGGCTCAACCAGGGCGCAATCGCAGTGGTTCTCCCAGTGCTACCTTAGCCGATAGAACGAAACGCAAGGTGCCAAACATGGGAGCCGGGCAAACCCAACTATTGACCCAAGACATGATTCAGAGACGATTCATATAATGCTATAAGTTCGGGGTGCCGCACTTGTGAAAGTGTTCGGACTTATCACACCATAATGCGGGGAACATAAGCCCCTAGTGTATTCGGCCGTACCAAAAATATACGGATGCAACATGTTGTAAATGAACATATATATAAAGCAATGCATTTATGGGTAGAGGGTGCTGCATTTTATTCAAGAATTCTGCTATGAGTGCGGAATGATACAAATAGTGCGGAAAGCAAGGGATTGGACGAATTAAAGGCGTCTCCCTCCAGGGGTAGGCCGCGGAATGGTGTGTAAATTTAATGCTCGTAATGGAGACCACCTGAGTGTTCGTCGCAGCCTTTGTCTCTCCCTGGCTGCTGCATCATGAGTTCGGCAGGTTCGCCGCCGGACAGAGTCCTGTAAAAAAAAGGAAAAATAAAAGAAAAGAGCAACACACTTGGGAGCCCCTGGTGTGGTCGAGCCGCACACTGGGTTTGTTGTGGTCGTGCCCCTTCCCCTGGACCCATGGTATCTCTAGGGCGTAATTATGTACGCGGAGAGTCTGTCTTACAATTGTTCGAGGGCTGGGGTTGGGGCCGCATTGCTATGCGTGCTCGGAACGTGCCAGGTGGTCTTGGTTGATGTTGCTCCGGGCGCGTTTGGTCGTGTCCGGCCGTTTAACGGCCGGGCTCGAAAATTGCCTTAAAAGGCTGCTCTGTACTTCTGCGCGAGAGCTGCTGTATGTTCCTCCGTCCGGAGGGAGCGTTCCGTGTTTCCATTGACCGTGATGACTCCGCGAGGTCCTGGCATCTTGAGCTTAAGGTATGCATAATGCGGCACCGTGTTGAATTTTGCGAACGCGGTTCGTCCGAGCAGAGCGTGATAGCCACTGCGAAATGGGACTATGTCGAAGATTAACTCCTCGCTTCGGAAATTATCCGGGGATCCGAAGACCACTTCCAGTGTGACTGAGCCTGTGCAGCTGGCTTCAACACCTGGTATGACGCCTTTAAAGGTCGTTTTTGTAGGTTTAATCCTTGAAGGGTCTATGCCCATCTTGCGCACTGTATCCTGATAAAGCAGGTTCAGGCTACTGCCGTCGTCCATCAGGACTCTCGTGAGGTGAAAACCGTCAACGATTGGGTCTAAAACCAATGCGGCGAATCCGCCATGGCGGATACTAGTCGGATGGTCTCTTCGATCGAAAGTGATCGGGCAAGAGGACCATGGGTTGAATTTTGGGGCGACTGGCTCCATCGCGTATACGTCCCTTAGTGCACGCTTCCGCTCCCTCTTGGGTATATGCGTTGCGTATATCATATTTACTGTCCGAACCTGAGGGGGGAATCCCTTCTGTCCTCTGTTGTTCGACGGTCGGGTTTCTTCCTCGTCGTCGCTGTGTAGCCCCGTGTCATTGTTTTCGGCAATTAATGTGCCTGCCTGCTTAAATACCCAACAATCTCTGTTGGTGTGGTTAGCTTGTTTTTCGGGGGTTCCATGTATTTGACAAGAGCGGTCGAGTATTCGGTCTAAATTGGACAGACCCGGAGTAGTTCTTTTAAATGGCTTCTTCCGTTGACCGGGTTTAGAGCCTCGGAATCCGGCGTTGACCGCCGTATCCTCATTGCTGTCGCCGTTAATGCGGCGTTTGTTTTAGTATCGATGCGACCTGCCATTGCGGTCCTTGGTATCCGGACTGCCAGCATTTTTGCTCAGGTTGTTGCTGCGAGCTAGCCAGCTATCCTCTCCCGCGCAAAAGCGGGTCATGAGTGACGTGAGGGCTGCCATGGATTTCGGCTTTTCCTGTCCTAGGTGCCGGGCCAGCCACTCGTCGCGGATGTTATGTTTGAAGGCAGCAAGGGCCTCTGCATCCGGACAATCGACGATTTGATTTTTCTTTGTCAAGAACCGTGTCCAGAATTGCCTGGCCGATTCGTCTGGCTGCTGGATTATGTGCCTTAGGTCATCTGCGTCCGGTGGTCGCACGTACGTGCCTTGGAAGTTGTTGAGGAATGCGGCTTCCAGGTCTTCCCAGCATCCAATCGACTCTGCTGGCAGGCTGTTAAGCCAATGCCGGGCTGGTCCTTTAAGCTTGAGCGGGAGATATTTGATGGCGTGAAGATCGTCGCCGCGGGCCATGTGTATATAAAGGAGATAATCCTCGATCCAAACCGTGGGGTCTGTTGTGCCATCGTAGGATTCAGTGTTAACGGGTTTAAACCCTTCAGGGATTTGATGATCCATTACTTCATCAGTGAAGCATAGTGGGTGTGCGGCGCCTCTGTATTGAGCGATATCGTGACGTAGCTCGAGAGAGCGTTGTCTGCTGTGTTCGGCCCGGCCGGAGTGGTTATGTCCAGCGCGACGGTATTCGTCGTGGGTCTTGGGGCGCCTACGTGATCCATAGATAGATCTGGATTGTCTTGCCTTATCCTCCAATATGTCTCGCAAGTTCGGCGCGTTCCCCCACGGCTTCATGCTTTTTGAGCGGTGCCGAGGGACGGTTTTGGTGGAGGGTTTGCATGCCTCTCTGTCGCGGCCACGAGGTGGTCGGTCTGCCGTATTGTGCACTGGTGATGCCGGATTGTCTGTTTCCTCCTCTAGTCGGGGGAGAAACTTGCGTTTTGGGAAGCTTTTGGAGGGGCGTTCAAGTTCGTACTCTTCGGCCGCGAGGACCTCGGTCCATCTGTCGGCCAGCAGGTCTTGATCAGCTTGAAGCTGTTGCTGCTTTTTCTTTAGACTGTTTGCTGTGGCCATTAGCCTGCGTCTAAAACGCTCTTGTTCGACGGGATCCTCAGGCACGATGAATTCGTCGTCATCGAGGCTTCCCTCGTCTCCGGAGGGAGGTATGTAATTATCGTCCTCGACCTCTTCGTCTGCCGCCCTCTCGTGAGGGCTTGCTTCTGCCTCCTCTTGCGCTGAATCTTGCTGGAGGGGGTTGTCCTCGGCACTTTCTGGGGTGTTGTTATCTCCTGTGCCGGAATCTCCATTCTTGCTATGGCGGGATTTAGAGCGGCGCCTCTGACGTCGGCGCTTGGGCTGTTTCTTTAGGGAATCTGCCTCTGCTGCTTCTTCGCCGTCCCCGTCTTTTGGGGTGTCCACCATGTATATGTCCTATGATGAGGTGGTTTTCCAGTGTCCTGTAGGCGCTGGTTCTTGATAGTCTCCGGCATCGTCGTCCATACCGTCGATGTCTTCGGAGTCGTAGTCGAGCACGTCGGTTAGATCGTCGACGGTGGCTACAGAGTGGGTGGTGGGAGGGTTCAGAATTTCTTTGTCGTCCACGTCCCAACCATCCCGGCCGTAGTCCGGCCAGGGCTCTCCGGATAACGAGAGATGCTTCAGCGAATTTAGGATGTCGCCGAAGGGTGAGTGCTGAAAGATGTCCGCAGCGGTGAATTCCATGACCGGCGTCCAATCGGATTCGACTGGCGCGAGCGTAGGGGGGTCGGAGTCCGGTAGGGAGTCCGGCACCTCGGAGTCATGAGCTTTATGTGGGACAAGGTCAGTGTTCGGCTCCATCACCGTAGAAGTTGCAGCCCCCGAGGCGGTGTCCAGCCACCCGTCCTCGATCTGCGCGATCGGCTCCGGACTATAGATCGGAACGGATTCGAGCGCCGCCTCCAAGGCGCTGTCCGGCGGCAGAATTAGGTCGTGCCCATCATGACAGTGCAGCGCGCTCGGCTGTGGCTCGGGTCCGTCGAGGATCAAGTCCCCGCGGATATCGGTCGTGAAGTTTAGGCTTCCGAACCTGACCTGACGGCCAGGGGCGTAGCTTTCGATCTGCTCCAGATGGCCAAGTGAGTTGGCCCGCAGTGCGAAGCCGCCGAATACGAAGATCTGCCCGGGGAGAAAAGTCTCACCCAGGACCGCGTCGTTGTTGATTGAAGAGGCCATCAAGCCTATCGGTGACGACACAGAGGAACACTCAATGAAAGCACCAATGTCAGTGTCAAAACCGGCGGATCTCGGGTAGGGGGTCCCGAACTATGCGTCTAGGCGGATGGTAACAGGAGACAAGGGACACGATGTTTTACCCAGGTTCGGGCCCTCTTGATGGAGGTAAAACCCTACGTCCTTCTTGATTGATATTGATATTGGGGATGTTTACAAGAGTGGATCTACCACAAGATCAAGGAGGCTAAACCCTAGAAGCTAGCCTATGGTATGATTGTTGTAATGTATGTCCTACGGACTAGGGCCATCCGGTTTATATAGACACCGGAGAGGGCTAGGGTTACATAGAGTCGGTTACAATGGTAGGATATCTACATATCCGTATCGCCAAGCTTGCCTTCCACGCCAAGGAAAGTCCCATCCGGACACGGGACGAAGTCTTCAATCTTGTATCTTCATAGTCTTGGAGTCCGGTCGATGATGATAGTCCGGCCGAAGATAGTTCGGCTGATGATGGTAATCCGGCTATTCGGACACCCCCCAATCCAGGACTCCCTCACCAGTGCTCGCCTAAGTGATAAAAATCCTACTGAGTGATGAGTCTAGCTCTCACTCGAGGGCTTAGCTGCAGCCCAGTGCTGCCTAAGTGATAAAAATCCTACCGAGTGATGAGTCTGCCTCTCACTCGGGGGCTTAGCTGCAGCCCAGTGCTCGAATAAGTGATAAAAATCATACAGAGTGATGAGTCTACCTCTCACTCGGGGGCTTAATTGCAGCCCAGTGCTCGCCTAAGTGATAAAAATCCTACCGAGTGATGAGTCTGCCTCTCACTCGGGGGCTTAGCTGCAGCCCAGTGCTCGCCTAAGTGATAA
>NC_057798.1:769095268-769181574 GCF_018294505.1 Triticum aestivum | reverse complement strand
ACTCTACCTCTCACTTGGGGGTTTAGCTGCAGCCCAGTGCTTGCCTAAGTGTTAAAAATCCTACCGAGTGATGAATCTGCCTCTCACTCGGGGGCTTAGCTGCAGCCCAGTGCTCGCCTAAGTGATAAAATCCTACCGAGTGATGAGTCTGCCTCTCACTCAGGGGTTTAGCTGCAGCCCAGTCCTCGCCTAAGTGATAAAAATCCTACCGAGTGATTTGTCTACCTCTCACTCGGGGGCTTAGCTACGCCCAGTGCTCGCCTAAGTGATAAAAATCCTACCGAGTGGTGAGCAAACCTCCCACTCGGAGGCTTAGCTGTAGCCCAGTGCTTGCCTAAGTGATAAAAATCCTACCGAGTGGTGAGCAAACCTCCCGCTCGGAGGCTTAGCTGCAGCCAAGTGCTTGCCTAAGTAATAAAAATCCTACCGAGTGGCGGGCAAACCTCTCACTCGGAGGCTTAGTTGCAGTCTCGTACTCGCCTAAGTTTGAAAAAATCCTACCGAGTGGAGAGCGATCCTCCCACTCGGGGGCTTAGCTGCAGTCTTGTACTCGCCTAAGTTTGAAAAATCCTACCTAGTAGAGAGCAATCCTCCCACTCACAGGCTTAGCTGCAGTCCTGTACTCGCCTAAGTTTGAAAAAAAATCCTACCGAGTGAAGAGCAATCCTCCCACTCGGAGGCTTAGCTGCGGCCCAGTGCTCGCCTAAGTTTTGAAAAACCTTACCGGGTGGTTGACAGAAACGTCAAGACCATTGTTGAGTGCATTGCTGATGAGCTGATCAATGCTACTCAAGGATCATCCGATCGGTCGACTGGAACGTCAAGACCATTGCTGAGTGCCTTGCTGATGGGCTGATCAATGCTACTCAAGGATCACTCAATCGGTTGACTGGAACGTCAAGACCATTGTTGAGTGCCTTGCTGATGAGCTGGTGAATGCTACTCAAGGATCATCCGATCGGTCGACTAGAACGCCAAGACCATTGTTGAGTGCCTTGTTGATGAGCTGATCAATGCTACTCAAGGATCACCTGATCGATCGACTGGAACGTCAAGACCATTGCTGAGTGCCTTGTTGATGAGCTGATCAACGCTACTCAAGGATCACCCGATCGGTCGGCTGGAACGTCAAGACCATTGCTGGGTGACTTGTTGATGAGCTAATCAATGCTACTCAAGGATCACTCGATCAGCTGACTGGAATGTCAAGACCGTGGTTGAGTGCCTTGCTGATGTGCCGATCGATGCTTCTCGAGGATCGCCCTATCAGGCGACTGGCCATTCTTTTCCAGAAGCTGCATCAGGCAAAGCGACAACAATTCAAGAGAAAAATGAATTTCATTCGAAGACAGACGCAATATATGAGGTGATAAATCCAAAGTTTCTTAACCGAAGAATAAAGTGCTCGGGCATCAGGCCTGAAGGAGTTTTAACGGTTACAAATCCACTCGGCATTCCGAGGCAAATAAAAGCGATGGATAATGTTTTTAATCACTCGGTGGGAGAAGGGCTGGCCAGGTCGCAGAAGCTGTCAAGATCGATGCTGTCGGCGATGCAAGTGGTTTCCTTGAGGAAAGTGTCCATGAAGTCCTGGAAGGAGTGCTTCTTAGTGTTCGCCACTTTGAGAGCTGCCAGTTTGTCTTCCTTAGCTTCCTTGCAGTGCACTCGGACCAAAGAGAAGGCGACATCAGCACCACAGTGGGCAGAAGATTTCTTCCACTCTTGCACTCGGTCTGTGATCTGATTTAGCCAAGTCATCAAGGACTCGAGGTCTTGAGACATTTCCGCCTGAGGCCAGTGTTCGCGTCCACTCGGGCCATCGCCGCCTTCAGCCGAGCCAGATAGTGGACTGCACCGTCCAAGCGCGATTCCAGTCGAAGCAAGTTCATCGCAACTTCATCTTTCAAGGGAGTTGATCGGATCGAGATGTAGCGACCCGACCCGAATGGGTCAAGTCCCTGTGCTTACGTGTCATCCCTGCATCGGTATGCTGACACACACAGTACTCGAGGATTTATAACAGAGGTAAATCACATGTATAAAGTAACGTAAATACTATTACCTCAATCCAAAATAGCGGAAGCAACAAGGTTGTGGATTCCCATCAACACCAATGGCAAAGTCGAGTATAGGAAATCGTAACCCTAACGTATCACTTACTCATCGTAAGATCCTGCAACATGAGACGTTGCAGCCACAGAGGGTCAGTACATTGAATGTACTGGCAAATTCACACCATAGAGCAAATGATGAATAATGGCTATCTCTACATGCATATTTGGCTGGTGGAAAAGCTCTATGGTTACAGTTTTTGCGAAAAGCCAATTTTTCCCTACTGCAAAGGAATAAATTTATTTAACTATCATGGTGGTTGTTAAACATTGAGAATGGTTGACAGCATTCTGATCCCAATTAAAAGTACTCATTAAAACCCAACAATAATGATTATAGTAACATGATGAGATTCACATGATATCCAAGTTCTAGATACTCAAGATGTCCATAACCGGGGACACGGCTAACCATGATTAGTTTATACACTCTGCAGAGGTTTGCGCACTTTTCCCCACAAGACTCGATCGCCTCCGTTGGATTCCTCGCACTACATGATGTTTGAGAAACGGATGACCGAGACATAGTCTTTCGGAAGTGCTAGCACCTTACATGTGGGTAGACCGGTACACCTACTTTCCCCTACATCTGCTAGTCTACCCGTAAGAGTTCGCACGACTTAATCAACTATGCCAGAGCCCATAATGGCTTGTGGCTGCACACGGAAGTTTCTAGTTTGAATAATCTCATGATCCCTTTGAGCCTGGGTGGCGGTCCGAAGAAATACAGACAAGTCCTGGAAACCCAGGTGCCTATACAGGCAAGTCTTGGAGTAACCAGGTGCCTCAATCCACCCAGATGTGTGTTTAAGTTGCCACCTTAAATAAACCATTAATTAACAATCTCACATCTGTCATGGAAATTCACTCACCCAATCCACGTCTACTAGCATAGCATGGCATAATAAGCAAACGGAGAAGTAACTCCCAAGGGTTTGATAATAAAACAGGTAATAGGTACTACCTCAACTACTTCCCAAAACCCGCAATTTAATTAGATCCTAATCATGCAATGTTTGAGGATAGATCTAATGCATAAAAACTGGGTATGAGAAGGGATATGATCAAAGTGTGAACTTGCCTGCAATGTTGATGAAGATGATTCGCACTCATAACTCCTGATAGTTCTACTCGTCACACTCCGATCAATCTATCGTGAGCAAGAAATGCTAACCACACATAAGCAATCACTCAAAAGATCGGAAAGAACAAGGAATACGATTCAGAAAACATCAAACCAAGCAAATAACTCTTGCAATGTAAAACAATTTCTAACAGTACCAAAATTATGTGAATTTTGCCTTATCAGAAAGTCTAGGTCAAGAGCTTCGCTTTGCAAAAAGAAACAACTCAAACGGAGCTACGAAACTCAAGTTATGATCAAACGAAGTTCAAATACAAATCTGATCTAATTCAACTTTTAAACTTTCAGAAACATGTTTGAGTTGGATTACTGGATAGAGGGGATCATAACGAAGAAGTGGGCATTGGTTTCGTTGGATTTGGATAAACGAGCAAGAAGTTGTGAGTGTTTGAAGTCCAGGGGCTAATCTGTAAATAAAATATTCACATACGGGTCCCTGGCCGAAATAAACAGAAATCAAAAAGGCTAAACAACGAACGTTCGTCTATAAGATCTAAATAGTGGATGTTCATTGTTTAAATAAAACAGAAAAAAAAATCGATCTAGTCTAGGGTTTTGTTTTTTAAAAAACGAAGTTAAAAGAAAATCGGATCGGAGGCGGTTTGTTTGTTAAAAATCGGCGGTGGATCGGGTTAGGGTTTACCACGCCGGCGGTGGTTCTCCGGCGACTCGGGGCGGTGGCTCTGGCGGTCGTCGAGGCCGGTGAAGAGGTCGGGGAGGGGCGGCGCTGGGCTGCAGGTGCGGTGGTGGTGTCGGTGGCGGTCGACCGCGACGAGGGCGGCGGCTGCGGAGTTCATCGGCGGCGGCTAGCGAGGCGGCGGTGGTGGCAACCGATGGCGGCGGCAGCAGATCTGTCGAGGGGCGGCGGCGAGAAGAGAGAGGGGGTCTAGGGCGCGGTACTTAAGGAGGAGGGGAGCCACGGTGGCGTGGAGGAGGGGCAAGGGGAGACCGGAGGCGGCACGGCGCGGTGGCGGCGTTTGGGAGGCGTGCGGGCGGCGAACTCCTCCCGGAGTCGGAGGCGGCGGTGCGGTGCGGCTTGGCTGGGCTTGGCCTGGCAGGAGCTGGGCCGGCCCAGTCGGCGGAGATTTTTTTTAAACAAACAGACAGACAAAAATAAAATAAAAGAAACCACAAATACTAAAAATGATATATGGGCATATTATACATCAAAATTTTCAGAAAATTATTTTCTACAACATGAACATTTTTTAATATAAAATAAAATAGACACAAATTCAAATAAAGCAAAGAGTGCTTCTGCTCTAGTAAAATCCAGTAAAATCATTTAAAAAAACCAAAATTAATTCAAATTCATTTATCTCCAATTTTATGATGTAGGGAATCATGTTACCCTATTTTCCATATATTTTATTTTTGGAGAAAAATAATTTGAATAAAACTCAAATAACTCCAAATTGAAAAATAAATTCAAAAGAACTTTGAATTTAATTCTTTGAAACTCCCAACTCATATTTCATATGTTTTGAAGAAGTCATTTTATCTTCTCTCATGAAAATCATTGAGCTGCTTGAAGTTTATGAATTGGAAATAATTTCAAATGAAATTCAAATATTTTCAACACCCCTTGTCATTTAAATAAATGGAAGAAGTCATGTGATCTTCTCTCAAGGGTTTTGTGTTTGAAAAGAATTTGAATTCATGAAGATCAGAAAAGAAAATGAAAGTTTGGGAAGTCCTTTTATTCCCTCTCATTTAACTTTCAAAAAGTTTCAAATTCATTCACTTTCAGTCAATCAATCAAACAATCAATCAAAACTATCTATTTATTATAACATTCCAAAATTTAGAATTTTGGGATGTTACATGAGACCTGTCTCGACCCGTCCAGTTTCAGCTTCAAAGTCCTGACAGAGTTCTGTTTCATCATAACGAACAATGAGTCGACAGTATTGCAAATCTCAGTCAGCGATAGTTATCTAACTAAACAGTCATACCTTCAAGCTTCAAGACAAGCTTCGCCGCAAGTTGTTCCAAGTGAAACTCTAGCTTGCCAGTCTTGGTCCTGAGACCTTCAACTTCAGCGGTCAGGTTCTCCTTGTCCTTTCTCAGTTGTTCGACTTCACGATTGGCGTCCGAGACAGCCGTCTTCAATGTCGCGTTCTCGTCCTCCAACTTGCCGACTTAAGCCAACTTCTCGTTCGCAAGCTTCGTCTTCTCGTGTGCTTCCTTCTGAGCAGCTGCCAGATCCAAATCCTTCTGCTCCAAAGCTTCCTTCATCCTCTCTAAAGAAACAACACTCTTCAGACGGGACTGAAGTTGGCGATTTTCACTACGCACATCTATTTTTGTGAATTCACTCGGTTCAAAGAGACTGAAAGAAAAACCAGTGCAAAGCGTGAAGCTACAAAGCAGACAAAGTGGCCGAGTGATTACCTCCCATGATGAATGTTTCTTCTTAAGCATTCTTCAGGTTCTTCTTCGCAAGTTCGAGGTCAAGTTCGACACTGATATGCTTCTTCTTTAATTCAGTGAGCCGAGCTCCAAGAACACAAGACCTCTGCTGTCACAGCCCTAGAATATTGTTTGTAAATAGTTGCATCTTCATCCAGGCATCATATTTAAATTTCTGAAACATGAATTGAGGATTGTTGAAGCCTCAAAACTTTAATTAAAAGCAGGGCAAAAGAACCCTGGAAATTGCATTCAGTGTTTCCAAAATGGCCTTAAATAATGTTGGTTATATTTGGCAAAGGTTTTTGCACCAAACCAAAAATAATGAGCATTTTTGAGGAATATTTTGGGCACTGAATTTAAATCATTATTTTATTTGCATTTGGAATTATATTCATAACTTGTATAGAATATATTTCCAAATACCCTGAAACATTTTATGTGCCTTTGGAAAAGTCCATTAAGCAACATAAATATATTCAGAGGAATTTTGACACTGGTTTGGAATTGTTCTATTTAAAAACAGTGGCAAAGTATAAAAAACAGAAACAGAAAAATAATAAAAACTTACCTGGACTCACCTGGCGCTAACCGAAGCCACCTGGACGGCCCAACACTTCCGGCCCAGCCCATCTCCACTCCTCCCCTGTCGTCTTCCCCGCGCCAGTAGGCAGTGCGCGTGGCCGACGGGCGCCGACGCTGCCTCGGCCACCTCCTACTTCCCCTGGCCACCTCCTGCTTCCCCTGGCCGCGTGGATGAATGCCCCGGTGTCGTCCCGATCCGCCCGACCTCTCTCACTCTTCCCCTGCTCCCTCTCTCGCCGTTTCCCACCTCACCAAACACGCTCGCCGCCGCCGACGAGCTCCCTCGCGGCCACCGCCACCCCCTCTCCTCTCCGACGCGCTCCCGTGCTCCGCTGTTCCGCCCTCGTCCTCCTCGTCATCTCACGCGACCAGAAGGGCCCCGAGCAGCCGCCATCGTCATCGTCTTCAAGCTTCGGCCCCGGCGCCCTTCTCCGTCGAATTCGGCCACTCCGGCGCGCCCCCGAGCCCACTAACCATCCCTGCAGCTCCGCGGTGAGCCTTTGACCCGATTCCCCTTTTCCTCGTCGTCCTTCGCGAGCTCTAGCCCCGATCCCCAACCATGACCGAAGCATCTCGCCGCCGGCCATGGCGTGGCCGTGGCCACAGCCACCGCAGCTCGCTCCCGAGCCCACCAGCGTGCCCACCGCAACCTTAGGAACCCAAAGCACCTAACCACTCGTCCTCCTGTGCACCGCGGCGCCACTCCCGCGAACCCCCGAGCTCCGGCCGCCGCCTCGGGCTCCACTCCGGCGAACCCCGGCCACCCCCGCACCTCCCGTTGGTTCCCCTAGATGCGCACGGGCACGGGCTACCTCTGGGTGCCCTTGGCGCGACGATCCGCCGTCTCTGGCGCAACTCCGGCGAGCCACCGCCGCGTCTGGTCGTTGCCGGCGGCTAGACGCCGGTGGATTAGCCCCGGTTGACCAGGGATTTGACCCCCCCTGGGTCACTGACGTGTGGGCCCGTCCCCTGCTAACTTTTGGCTAAATTAATAACTAATTTTAGTTAAGCCACTGACTCACTGACATGCGGGCCCCGCCCGGCTAACCAAGTTAATTAGGGTTAATTTTAATTAGGTTAGTTAGTCCAGACACTGACACGCAGGGCCCACAGGTCAGTTTGACCTGGACGGCGCCCGTTGACCTGCTGAGGTCAGCATGAGGTCATGCTGACGCAATAATTCCTTTCTGGAATTAAAATAAATTAGGAAATGATTTATAAATTCCAGGAAATTGTATAAACTTCTAAAATTCATAGAAATTCAACCGTAACTCCAAATTAAATAAATTATATATGAAAAATTATCAGAAAAATTCAAGGAATCTATCTGTACCATTTTCATGCATGTTAGAACAACTTATAACTGCTGTTTAGCACAAATCAATTAAATGGCATTTGAATAATCACATATGGAGTTTGAATTTGAATCTTGTATTAAAACCAACTTCATTTAAATCATAGCTAGGTGCATTAGCCCAAAACACATTCATATTGCCATGTCATAGCATGCATCATATTGTGCATTGCATTGATCGTGTTTCCTCTGTGTTTGCCGGTGTTGTTCCCCCTCGATAGACGTTGTACCGATGATGTGATCGTTGACACTGATGAAGACTCAATGTTATCTTCAGAAGTGCCAGGCAAGCAAAACCCCCTTGTTCATTCCGATAAAATCCCACTCTCTCGCTCCTGCTCTCTATTACTGCATTAGGACAACAATGATTCAACTATTACTTGCTGCGGTAGCTGAACCCCTTTATCCTTTGCATGACCTGTCATTGCCACAGTAAATAGATGAAACCCACTAGCATGAGTAGGAGTTGTTTGAGCCCTGTTGTGCCTACTCATTCATGCTTGTTTGTCATGCCTGCTACTGCTTAGAGTTGAGTCAGGTCTGATTCATCGGGAATGAATCAGAGGTGTATGAACACGTCCTACTGTGTGTGAGCTAAGTGTGTGAATACGATTTGGTAAAGGTAGCAGTGAGAGGCCATGTAGGAGTACATGGTGGGTTGTCTCATTGCAGCCTCCCTCAGGAACTGAGTTCTGTGTTTGTGATCCATGATTCAGCTACTACCACGCATTGGGCCCGAAACCAATGGACCCTCTCGGCTTCTTAATCACCCTTGTCCTCTGTCCAGGAGTTGCAAGTAGTTTCTGGTGTTTGTAGTATGCTGGAGGCCGTGCGCAGCGCTGACCGTAGGGGTGGGCTGTGATGCGGTAGGCACGTGGCCGGGTAAACCGGGCGCCCGTTTGGTGTCATGGAACCCTGTTCACATCGTTTGGGGCTGTGAGCGAAACTCCGGCCGGATCTCCTCATGGATGGAACCCGAATAGGCGATAAACCTGGACTAGAGACTTAGGTGATTAGGTAGGTCGTGGCCGACACCCACGTTGGGTTTCCGCTTGAAGGTTGCCGAGTACATGTCGTGTAAACGACGGTAAGTGGTGAGAGCGTGTGTGAAGAAGTACACTCCTGCAGGGTTAACATTATCTATTCGAATAGCCATGTCCGCGGTAAAGGACTTCTGGGTTGCTTATATCAGTTCATAGACAAGTGAAAGTGGATACTCTAAAATACGCAAGATAAGCGTGAGTGCTATGGATGGCGTTCTCGTAGGGAGACGGGAGCGGTTCCATAGTGGTGTATTGGTTGGTGAATATGTGGACTCGTGTGCGCCACCTCAAGAGTTACTTGCAGTCGTAGTTCAGGATAGCCACCGAGTCAAAGCTGGCTTGCTGCAGTTAAACCCCACCATCCCCTTTGTGATAATGATGCATATGTAGATAGTTCTGATGTAAGTCTTGCTGGGTACATTTGTACTCACGTTTGCCTATTTTATGTTTTGCAGAGAGACTTCAGTCTCACTAGTAGTTCCGCATGGACTTCGACGTTTAGCTTGATACCTCAGCTACGATCTTGTGCCCTCGGCAGGATCTGGTAGATAGTCAGGCTTTCAAGCCATTTTCATTTATAGATGTCTGTACTCAGACATGATAGCTTCCGCTTGTGCTTTGATTTGTATGCTCTGAATGTTGGGTCGCGAGACCCCTGTTTGTAATATCTCGCTCCTCGGAGCCTATTGAATAAATACTTGAGTCGTAGAGTCATGTTGTGATGCCATGTTGTGTTTGCACATATCGAGCATATTGTGTGTATGTTATTGAAATGCTTGGTATGTGTGGGATCTGACTATCTAGTTGTTTGTCTTTAGTAGCCTCTCTTACCGGGAAATGTCTCCTAGTGCTTCCACCGAGCCATGGTAGCTTGCTACTGCTCCGGAACACTTAGGCTAGCCGGCATGTGTCCTTCTTCGTTCCTGTGTCTGTCCCTTCGGGGAAATGTCACGCGACGAATACCGGAGTCCTGTTAGCCCGCTACAGCCCGGTTCACCGGAGTCCTGCTAGCCCAGTGCTACAGCCTGGATTCACTCGCTGATGACCGACACGTTCGATGCTGGGTCATGGATGCCTGTCCCTGTAAGTCTGTGCCACTTTGGGTTTACGACTAGCCATGTCAGCCCGGGCTCCTTATCATATGGATGCTAGCGACACTGTCATATACGTGTGCCAAAAGGCGCAAACGGTCCCGGGCAAAGGTAAGGCGACACCCGTGGGAATACCGTGCGTGAGGCCGCAAAGTGATATGAGGTGTTACATGCTAGATCGATGTGGCATTGAGTCGGGGTCCTGACAGCGTTGGTATCAGAGCTTGACTGCCTGTAGGATTACCAAGCCAAACTGGTCGAAGTTGAGTCTAGAAATTCTTTAGTTATATAAGGGACTTGATTGTGGGATGGAACGTAAGGCTCTTTTTACTCCTTATACCTTATGCCCTTCTGATCTGAGTCATCTTATCTTTCCTACGGGGATTAAGGAACTAGGCTTTCTCTTCTTTCTATCAGGATCACGTGTTACTAATCCGTAGACTTATAAGATTGTTGGATTAAGCCTCAGTTCAGTTTCTACCTCTGTATGTTAATTATTGATCTCGAGACTTTGATATTGTGCTTCTGAGTGGTTATGCCACCATTTTTGTGAATGTCTCAAATCTTTTCTGAGCATTTACAGCCGTTATGCTGTCCGAGTCATCTCAGGTTTCCAAAGAGTCTGATGCATTTGCAAAATCCTTTTCCTTTGGATTCAATGTCTTTTAGGCCAGGTTAATCACACAAATTGTTGAGTTGAGGTACTCTACTGCCTCGACCTTTATGTTGGAGTTATTACTATGACCCTAGGTGTCTTAGGAGATCATCTAGTAATTTAGCCATGTCTTGTGTTTCAGTGTGATGATTCTGGCCTTTATTCTCGAAAGCATTCCGTGATGCTACTTAGGACTAGGTATTCTATTCCTGGGTTCTTGAACCTGAGATTCACCTCATTTACCTCATGTTGATAGTGTTGCTAGTTCCTTTAGGATATTAGTAACCTTTGCGTTAGTCCTCGAGGTTCGTGGTACATCCTTCTTCCAATTACCATGAACCATTCTTGGCAGGAGTTCTTTTGAACCTAAAGATCACAACCAGAGTGGTCTTGATGAGTTCTCCATTCTATATTGAGAATCTGCCAGTCCTACCTCTCTGCATGGCTTATCCGGAAGAAATATGTTGAACTTCGTTCGACATGCTAAACCATGCATCCACAACTCTGGAAATCATATGTTCTTTTGAGTTGTCCCTCTGTAGTTGTATTTTGACCCTTGTCTAGCAGTTGATAGTCAAGTTGATGTCGTGCATTCCTGTTCACCGATGCTCGTTATTCTTGTGGTCCGTCAAGCCATTCTATCGCAGAATGACTAGGAGAAACAAACTCCAGTACCTCTTCCATATCCAGGATTGGGTCAAAGAAGTTGTGCTCCACAGAACAAATTGCTAATCCAGCTTTTGCTCTGCTCTACCTTGGAGTATTACCATCTTTATATCGGATTGTTATAGGAATTGCACACCATCCTACGAACTCTTGGTACGGTGATACTTCTTGCCATCATTGTTCATTCCTCGGTTCCTGTGTTATTGTAACCGGAATGCCGACAAATGAATCATGGCATGTGAAATCAATACTGCTAGCAACTCTGTTGCTTGGTAGTTAAATGGACGATAACGTCATTCTTAGCGTGTTGATTATTGAATCGTCACCCTAAGACTGATTGTGCTACCTAGTCCCTATTTATGGTGCACCCTTCGATTGATGAGTTAGGATCTTGTCAAGTCCTCACTCATTTGATCATATTGTCTTGCCCTCAAAAGCGAGATTCTTCTCGAGCTTAGTAACATACCGGTGGTTCGTGATTTTCCGAATATCTTCTCGGAAGTATTACCAGGTTGTTTCCTGACTGTTATGTTGAGCTCGTGATCAAGTTGGTTTCTTGTGAACCACCTTCTTTCCAAGAATCCGTGTTGGATACCCCTGAGCTAGTTGGTTAAGCTATACAACAACTTGGAGAATTGGAAGATAAAAGCTTGCCTAACTTAGTTCGTTCCAAAGGGATATTCTTGTGTAGAGTGTGTTGAAGAAAGATGATATCTCCATCGATTGGTCCCTGTGATCAGTTGCTGGACCTATTGTCTTATCAATCCTTTGATTTGAGTGTGGACTATCGTCAAATCAAATCAGTACCAACGATGCTCATAATGTTGTCTTACTCGTGGTTGATCCCTCGAGCATACACCCTTACATCTTGGGTCTGACCAATACTATCACCTTGTTCACATAGTTATGGAATTCCATCTCCATGGGAAGCTGGATGAATTGTTGTTGAGCCCATCGACAACATCCTTGTCTTCCCCATGAATCATGTTGAACATCAACCTAGTGTTGGAAACTTTTGAAAGCATTTTCTTCATGCTAGCTCATGAAGTACTTGTTTGATGAAAGGAGTGACTTCCTCTTATACACGTGCATTTGGTGAAAGTTGCCGCCGTGAATTTGAGAAAGATTGTTTTGTTTCCTTTGGAATCATTCCAAATCAGTCATGCACACGTGCGAAGAATTCTGTGGTTTGAAGACTTGCAACCTTCAATCTATATGTATCCCTAGCACACCAAGCCACTGATTGATTTGTTCAAGGAGAAGGAGTTCCTTCATAAGAGCTAATCCGGACTTATGTAAGGACTTCGATATCCTCGATGATGGTTCCCAACCTGAACTCGGTAGTGTTTTATTATAAGACTACTTTGTGGTCATGCTTGTCTTGGACAACGTGTTCACATGTTTGTAGCAGAACCAGCTCATGTTTTGGAGCTTACTATCATAGTTCATTCCCCGAGAATCTCGCAACGTCATCTCGTCGAATTGTGTTGCAAACTTTCATTTATCTTCCTAGACTCGATGAGTCTGGAATATCCTAACACAAACCAGATCTGAATCTCAGGCAGATATGATGGTCGGAACATTTTCCAAGAACTATAATATCGGTCCCTCGGAAACCGGTAAAGTGGATGTCGTGGCCAACACACCCCGCCGGGAGACCTAATATTGTAGTATCTTGATTGGAGAAGTTGGCCACCTCCCCATAGGGATTTCGTAGGATTTACTCCCTAGTTGCCCCTATGGATTTTTGAGATCCCGAAGTCCGACCTTTTTACTTGATGTTCTAGATATCAAACCATATCTATGAATGGGTTACACTAGCACATCAAGGAGAACATTAGAAGCGGAGTGCTAAATGTCTCTCGGTCGATCATCCAGATTTTGTTTCCTTGGCCTCGCTAAGGTGAAATCTGAGAAAGTGTTATCTTTCTTTGCATCTGCATCGTCCGTCAGTATTCATCGTGGTAGTACGTTGTGTTGCCAGGATCCTTGACACGGATGTTGGTAAAACCCTGATGAATATGGAAATGCTCAAGTTCTTGAGAGCACGCACAAGCGCTACGTGTTATCATCGGCACTAACTGAGATTCCTCTCAGTTTCCTCGGCAATGCTATGACCTTTTCAAACAGTGAACACACTCTCTATTGTTGGGTTCTTCCCCAGTTACCAGAATCATTCCCAGCATTTGCATTTTGTTCCCAGCTTGCACCGCCAATGTGCCATTCTACCATGGGTCTCTTCCATTTCCGGTGATAAGCAAAAATCATCCATTGCGTTATCTTCAACAAAGTAATCCACATCATCCAAGTCCGGGTATGCCATTCTATCGAACCCCTCCAAATGATCGATTGTGAATTGCCTTAGGCTGGTATAAAGAGTTTCAATGATCTTTGAATCAAAGGTAATTCTTTTTGCCACTTAAGATAATAATCTACGAATCACCCTCCTCCAGGATGTTACGTCGTGGTATCATGGCAACTCAACTCCTCGCTACGTTGACAATCGTTTACCACCTTCTTAAGCGTGAAATTGTTGTCTACCTAGTGAACCTTCGTCGTCCGTTTCACTCCATCCCTCTAGATGTGTGCTTCGTCTCTCAACTCGAGAGATGTTGCTATGTCTCATTCTGTGAGTTAGTCCTGAGTTGTTCGACCTTCAAGAAGATCGATCCTTCCAGAGTCTCCTTCTCCTCTCATTGTCATAATAACTGGAGTTCTCAGAACAAGACGACGAGACAAAGATGGTGAACAAATCAACGTTTAGTTGAAGTGCAACCTGGATCGTGAAGATTGTGCTAGTTTGTGTTCCCCCTTCACCTTACCCTACGCTTGAATCTCGGGACGAGATTTTTGTTTAGTGGGGGTGAGTTGTCACAGCCCTAGAATATTGTTTGTAAATAGTTGCATCTTCATCCAGGCATCATATTTAAATTTCTGAAACATGAATTGAGGATTGTTGAAGCCTCAAAACTTTAATTAAAAGCAGGGCAAAAGAACCCTGGAAATTGCATTCAGTGTTTCCAAAATGGCCTTAAATAATGTTGGTTATATTTGGCAAAGGTTTTTGCACCAAACCAAAAATAATGTGCATTTTTGAGGAATATTTTGGGCACTGAATTTAAATCATTATTTTATTTGCATTTGGAATTATATTCATAACTTGTATAGAATATATTTCCAAATACCCTGAAACATTTTATGTGCCTTTGGAAAAGTCCATTAAGCAACATAAATATATTCAGAGGAAGTTTGACACTGGTTTGGAATTGTTCTATTTAAAAACATTGGCAAAGTATAAAAAACAGAAACAGAAAAATAATAAAAACTTACCTGGACTCACCTGGCGCTCACCGAAGCCACCTGAACGGCCCAACACTTCCGGCCCAGCCCATCTCCACTCCTCCCCTGTCGTCTTCCCCGCGCCAGTAGGCAGCGTGCGTGGCCGACGGGCGCCGACGCTGCCTCGGCCACCTCCTGCTTCCCCTGGCCACCTCCTGCTTCCCCTGGCCGCGTGGATGAATGCCCCGGTGTCGTCCCGATCTGCCCGACCTCTCTCACTCTTCCCCTACTCCCTCTCTCGCCGTTTCCCACCTCACCGAACACGCTCGCCGCCGCCGACGAGCTCCCTCGCGGCCATCGCCACCCCCTCTCCTCTCTGACGCGCTCCCGAGCTCCGCTGTTTCGCCCTCGTCCTCCTCGTCATCTCACGCGACCAGAAGGGCCCCGAGCAGCCGCCATCGTCATCGTCTTTAAGCTTCGGCCCCGGCGCCCTTCTCCGTCGAATTCGGCCACTCCGGCGCGCCCCCAAGACCACTAACCATCCCTGCAGCTCCGCGGTGAGCCTTTGACCCGATTCCCCTTTTCCTCGTCGTCCTTCGCGAGCTCTAGCCCCGATCCCCAACCATGACCGAAGCATCACGCCGCCGCCCATGGCGTGGCCGTGGCCACAGCCACCGCAGCTCGCTCCCAAGCCCACCAGCGTGCCCACCGCAACCTTAGGAACCCAAAGCACCTAACCACTCGTCCTCCCGTGCACCGCAGCGCCACTCCCGCGAACCCCCGAGCTCCGGCCGCCGCCTCGGGCTCCACTCCCGCGAACCCCGGCCACCCCCGCACCTCCCGTTGGTTCCCCTAGATGCGCACGGGCACGGGCTACCTCCGGGTGCCCTTGGCGCGACGATCCGCCATCTCTGGCGCAACTCCGGCGAGCCACCGCCGCGTCTGGTCGTTGCCGGCGGCTAGACGCCGGTGGATTAGCCCCGGTTGACCAGGGATTTGACCCCCCTGGGTCACTGACGTGTGGGCCCGTCCCCTGCTAACTTTTGGTTAAATTAATAACTAATTTTAGTTAAGCCACTGACTCACTGACATGCGGGCCCCACCCGGCTAACCAAGTTAATTAGGGTTAATTTTAATTAGGTTAGTTAGTCCAGACACTGACACGCAGGGCCCACATGTCAGTTTGACCTGGACGGCGCCCGTTGACCTGCTGAGGTCAGCATGAGGTCATGCTGACGCAATAATTCCTTTCTGGAATTAAAATAAATTAGGAAATGATTTATAAATTCCAGGAAATTGTATAAACTTCTAAAATTCATAGAAATTCAACCGTAACTCCAAATTAAATAAATTATATATGAAAAATTATCAGAAAAATTCAAGGAATCCATCTGTACCATTTTCATGCATGTTAGAACAACTTATAACTGCTGTTTAGCACAAATCAATTAAATGGCATTTGAATAATCACATATGGAGTTTGAATTTGAATCTTGTATTCAAACCAACTTCATTTAAATCATAGCTAGGTGCATTAGCCCAAAACACATTCATATTGCCATGTCATAGCATGCATCATATTGTGCATTGCATTGATCGTGTTTGCTCTATGTTTGCCGGTGTTGTTCCCCCTCGATAGACGTTGTACCGATGATGTGATCGTTGACACTGATGAAGACTCAATGTTATCTTCAGAAGTGCCAGGCAAGCAAAACCCCCTTGTTCATTTCGATAAAATCCCACTCTCTCGCTCCTGCTCTCTATTACTGCATTAGGACAACAACGATTCAACTGTTACTTGCTGCGGTAGCTGAACCCCTTTATCCTTTGCATGACCTGTCATTGCCACAGTAAATAGATGAAACCCACTAGCATGAGTAGGAGTTGTTTGAGCCCTGTTGTGCCTACTCATTCATGCTTGTTTGTCATGCCTGCTACTGCTTAGAGTTGAGTCAGGTCTGATTCATCGGGAATGAATCAGAGGTGTATGAACACGTCCTACTGTGTGTGAGCTAAGTGTGTGAATACGATTTGGTAAAGGTAGCGGTGAGAGGCCATGTAGGAGTACATGGTGGGTTGTCTCATTGCAGCCGTCCTCAGGAACTGAGTTCTGTGTTTGTGATCCATGATTCAGCTACTACCATGCATTGGGCCTGAAACCAATGGACCCTCTCGGCTTCTTAATCACCCTTGTCCTCTGTCCAGGAGTTGCAAGTAGTTTCTGGTGTTTGTAGTATGCTGGAGGCCGTGCGCAGCACTGACCGTAGGGGTGGGCTGTGATGCGGTAGGCACGTGGCCGGGTAAACCGGGCGCCCGTTTGGTGTCACGGAACCCTGTTCACATCGTTTGGGGCTGTGAGCGAAACTCCGGCCGGATCTCCTCATGGATGGAACCTGAATAGGCGATAAACCTGGACTAGAGACTTAGGTGATTAGGTAGGTCGTGGCCGACACCCACGTTGGGCTTCCGCTTGAAGGTTGCCGAGTACATGTCGTGTAAACGGCGGTAAGTGGTGAGAGCATGTGTGAAGAAGTACACCCCTGCAGGGTTAACATTATCTATTCGAATAGCCGTGTCCGCGGTAAAGGACTTCTGGGTTGCTTATATCAGTTCATAGACAAGTGAAAGTGGATACTCTAAAATACGCAAGATAAGCGTGAGTTCTATGGATGGCGTTCTCGTAGGGAGACGGGAGCGGTTCCATAGTGGTGTATTGGTTGGTGAATATGTGGACTCGTGTGCGCCACCTCAAGAGTTACTTGCATTCGTAGTTCAGGATAGCCACCGAGTCAAAGCTGGCTTGCTGCAGTTAAACCCCACCATCCCCTTTGTGATAATGATGCATATGTAGATAGTTCTGATGTAAGTCTTGCTGGGTACATTTGTACTCACGTTTGCCTATTTTATGTTTTGCAGAGAGACTTCGGTTTCACTAGTAGTTCCGCGTGGACTTCGACGTTTAGCTTGATACCTCAGCTACGATCTTGTGCCCTCGGCAGGATCTGGTAGATAGTCAGGCTTTCAAGCCTTTTTCATTTATAGATGTCTGTACTCAGACATGATAGCTTCCGCTTGTGCTTTGATTTGTATGCTCTGAATGTTGGGTCGCGAGACCCCTGTTTGTAATATCTCGCTCCTCGGAGCCTATTGAATAAATACTTGAGTCGTAGAGTCATGTTGTGATGCCATGTTGTGTTTGCACATATCGAGCATATTGTGTGTATGTTATTGAAATGCTTGGTATGTGTGGGATCTGACTATCTAGTTGTTTATCTTTAGTAGCCTCTCTTACCGGGAAATGTCTCCTAGTGCTTCCACCGAGCCATGGTAGCTTGCTACTGCTCCGGAACACTTAGGCTGGCCGGCATGTGTCCTTCTTCGTTCCTGTGTCTGTCCCTTCGGGGAAATGTCACGCGACGAATACCGGAGTCCTGTTAGCCCGCTACAGCCCGGTTCACCGGAGTCCTGCTAGCCCAGTGCTACAGTCTGGATTCACTCGCTGATGACCGACACGTTCGATGCTGGGTCATGGATGCCTGTCCCTGTAAGTCTGTGCCACTTTGGGTTTACGACTAGCCATGTCAGCCTGGGCTCCTTATCATATGGATGCTAGCGACACTGTCATATACGTGTGCCAAAAGGCACAAACGGTCCCAGGCAAAGGTAAGGCGACACCCGTGGGAATACCGTGCGTGAGGCCGCAAAGTGATATGAGGTGTTACATGCTAGATCGATGTGGCATTGAGTCGGGGTCCTGACATCTGCAGACAGAAAGACAGACATGTCAGTCGACACGTATAAGTGACAGTGAAAGAGAAGAATTACTCTAAGACTACTACCGAATCAAACTTTCAACAGTAGTCTCGGGGACTACACCCAGTGGGTGCACTTAGTGTGCCCCCACTGGATCAGATCAATACTCAGCGAGAGTTCAAAAAAAAGAGGCAAAGAGAACAATACTCATCAGACCTCAGTCGACCGTGGTCTCGGGGACTACACCCAGTGGGTGCACTCGACGTGCCCCCACTGATTCGGAAAGTGCAAAATCGAAGATTTCTTGAGTTCTAAACGAAGGAACACCCAGTGGGTGATCAGATATAAAGCAACATTCAAAAGTTCAGCCGGAAGTTTACTGACCTGGACATGGGTCTGAAGGGCAATGCTGGCATTGTAGGCTATCTGACTAGCTTCATGCATCACTTTCACCTGCTCCATGACAAGATTCGCCTGGCGAAGAGCTTCCCTAGCGGCACCCGACGAGTCGTCCGGAGTTTGATATGTAGCAAAGAGGGATGGCTCCAAAGGGGTCAAAGCAGTTGCCGGGTCGGATGAGTGGAGTTGCACTGGTGCAGCAGGTGTCTGCGCAGTCGACCCCGACGGACGATCAGTCGTCAATGGGTTAGCAAATGTGACGTTAGTCCGAACTATCGCCTCACATGCCGGTGTCGACTGAGGGATTTGGACTTCCAGCCTCCTCCTGCTCGAACCTCCACTCTTCTTCTTCCTCTCCTGTAGAGGCACTTCTTCTTCTTCGTCATCAGGAAGCACAACAATGTCTTGCGGAGCTACATAAGAAGAGAAGTATCAAATTTTCAGTCAATCGACCACCCACTCAGTTAAACAGAACTGGGTTGGATGAACTTACCAGCTTGTGAGGTGGCTTCTTCGTCTCCGGGTGCCTTGTCAACCTCCATGTCAGTGGCAGCAGAGGCGGGGCTGGAAGGACACAAGAATTAGTCAGTCGGATCGAGAAAACCATCAGTTGACTTACGGAAACGCAAACAAGATACCCACCCTGAGGCAACGGGGACGTCCATCTTGATTCGCGGCAATGTCTTCCGGGTCTTGGAGGGAGCAACTTTAGGCTGCTTGGCCACCTTCTCCATCGGCTCCGGAGTCGACGTCCGAGTGTGCTTCTGGGTAGTGGCACTCGGAGCCACACTCTTCACACGACCGCCAGACGGATCATGTTGCTACTTGGATCGACGCTCAGAGCGCGGCGACGAGTCGACCTCTTCCTCCTCATCCGATTCCTCGCTCTCCTCCTCCTCCTCTTCTTCCGGGGATTCCCACTCTCCACTCTCCTCCGCACTGCCTTCCCCCTCCTGGTCCAGCACCAAGGCCTGTTCGCCGTTGGGCATTGAGTGCATCTTAGTGAATACCTGCAAAGCAAATTGATCAAAACAAGATTAAGCCAACATCGGATACAGTCGGAACGCCAGCGGAAAACAGTCGGAACAGAGAATGTACCTTGTCGGGTGGGTTGTCACTTCTGAAAGGGACAACTCACCTGGATCCTCTAGGGTTGTCTTGATTGCCTGTAATACCCTTCAACCACAAGGCCACGGTGTCGAGCGACACTTCTTATGGATGGACCCGAGCGGTGTCGTCTCGTCCGGAATACAACCACATCGGGTGATCACGGGCCTGAAGAGGCTGGATACGCCGACTGAGGAACACCTCTAGCAAGTCCAAGCTAGTGACACCATCATTGTGTTGGGGAACGTAGCAGAAATTCAAAATTTTCCTACGAGTCACCAAGATCTATCTATGGAGAGACTAGCAACGAGGTGAAGGAGAGTGCATCTACATACCCTTGTAGATTGCTAAGTAGAAGTGTTCAAGAGAACGGGGTTGAAGGAGTCGTACTCGTCGTGATCCAAATCACTGGAGATCCTAGTGCCGAACGGACGGCACCTCCGCGTTCAACACACGTACAGCCCGGTGACGTCTCCCATGCCTTGATCCAGCAAGGAGAGAGGGAGAGGTTGTGGAACACTCCATCCAGTAGCAGCACAACGGCGTGGTGGTGATGGAGGAGCGTGGCAATCCTGCAGGGCTTCGCCAAGCACCGCAAGAGAGGAGGAGGACTTGGGAGAGGGGGAGGGCTGCGCCAGAACTTGGGGTGCGGCTGCCCTCCCACCCCTCCACTATTTATAGGTGGGGGGAAGAGGGCGCCGGCCCCCTTAGATCTCATCTAGGGTTGGGGGCGGCGGCCAAGGGGGGAGGAGTGCCTCCCAACTTAAGTGGAGGCCCTCCCCCTTAGGGTTTCCCCTCTCCCATACGCATGGGCCTTGGGGGGCTGGTGCCCCTGGCCCATTAAGGCTAGGGCGCCCCCCTAGAGCCCATGCTGCTGTATTGGACGTGGTGGAACAATTTCCGGACCTCCGGAGCCCTCCGGAATCCTCCGGAACCTTCTGGAAGCTTCCTGGTACAATACCAGAAAACCCGAACTTTTCCCGGAACCCGAAAAACAACTTTCCATATATAAATCTTTACCTCCGGACCATTCCGGAACTCCTCGTGATGTCCGGGATCTCATCCGGGACTCCGAACAACATTCGGTAACCACATACAAACTTCCTTTATAACCCTAGCGTCATCGAACCTTAAGTGTGTAGACCCTACGGGTTCGGGAACCATGCAGACATGACCGAGACGTTCTCCGGCCAATAACCAATAGCGGGATCTGGATACCCATGTTGGCTCCCACATGTTGCACGATTATCTCATCGGATGAACCACGATGTCAAGGACTCAATCGATCCCGTATACAATTCCCTTTGTCTAGCGGTATTATAGTTGCCCGAGATTCGATCGTCGGTATGTCGATACCTTGTTCAATCTCATTACCGGCAAGTCTCTTTACTCGTTCCGTAACACATCATCCCGTGATCAACCCCTTGGTCACATTGTGCACATTATGATGATGTCCTACCGAGTGGGCCCAGAGATACCTCTCCGTTTACCGGAGTGACAAATCCCAGTCTTGATTCGTGCCGACCCAACAGACACTTTCGGAGAAACCTGTAGTGCACCTTTATAGCCACCCAGTTATGTTGTGATGTTTGGTACACCCAAAGCATTCCTACAGTATCCGGGAGTTGCACAATCTCATGGTCTAAGGAAATGATACTTGACATTAGAAAAGCTTTAGCATACGAACTACACGATCTTTGTGCTAGGCTTAGGATTGGGTCTTGTCCATCACATCATTCTCCTAATGATGTGATCCCGTTATCAACGACATCCAATGTCCATGGTCAGGAAACCGTAACCATCTATTGATCAATGAGCTAGTCAACTAGAGGCTTACTAGGGACATGGTGTTGTCTATGTATTCACACATGTATCTGAGTTTCCTATCAATACAATTATAGCATGGATAATAAACGATTATCATGAACACGGAAATATAATAATAACTAATTTATTATTGCCTCTAGGGCATATTTCCAACAGTCTCCCACTTGCACTAGAGTCAATAATCTAGTTCACATCGCCATGTGATTAACACTGATAGGTCACATCGCCATGTGACCAACATCCAAAGAGTTTACTAGTGTCGCTAAACTAGTTGACATCATCATGTGATTAAGACTCAATGAGTTCTTGGGTTTGATCATGTTTTGCTTGTGAGAGAGGTTTTAGTCAACGGGTCTGCAACATTCAGATCCGTATGTACTTCGCAAATCTCTAGGTCATATTGTAAATGCTGCTTCCACGCTCCACTTGGAGCTATTCCAAATGGTTGCTCCACTATACGTATCCGGTTTGCTACTCAGAGTCATTCGGATAGGTGTTAAAGCTTGCATCGACATAACCCTTTACGTCGAACTCTTTATCACCTCCGTAATCGAGAAACATATCCTTATTCCTCTAAGGATAATTTTGACCGCTATCTGGTGATCCACTCCTTGATCACCTTTGTACCCTCTTGCCAGACATGTGGCAAGGCACACATCAGGTGCGGTACTCAGCATAGCATACTGTAGAGCCTACGTCTAAAGCATAGGGGACGACCTTCGTCCTTTCTCTCTCTTCTGCCGTGGTCGAGCTTTAAGTCTTAACTTCATACCTTACAACTCAGGCAAGAACTCCTTCTTTGACTGATCCATCTTGAACACCTTCAAGATCATGTCAAGGTATATGCTCATTTGAAAGTACCATTAAGCGTTTTTTATCCATCCTCATAGATCTTGATGCTCAATGTTCAAGTAGCTTAATCCAGGTTTTCCCTTAAAAACACTTTTCAAATAACCCTATATGCTTTCTAGAAATTCTACATCATTTCTGATCAACAATATGTCAACAACAGATACTCATCAGAAAATTCTATAGTGCTCCCACTCACTTCTTTGGAAATACAAGTTTCTCATAAACTTTTTGTAAACCCAAAATCTTTGATCATCCTATCAAAGTGTATATTCCAACTCCGAGATGCTTACTCCAGTCCATGAAAGGATCGCTGGAGCTAGCATACCTTTTACCATCCTTAGGATCGACAAAACCTTTCTGATTGTATCGCATACAACCTTTCCTTATGAAAACTGGTAAGGAAACTAGTTGTCGGTGTCAAAACCGGCGGATCTCGGGTAGGGGGTCCCGAACTGTGCATCTAGGCGGATGGTAACAGGAGACAAGGGACACGATGTTTTACCCAGGTTCGGGCCCTCTTGATGGAGGTAAAACCCTAAGTCCTGCTTGATTGATATTGATATTGTGGATGTTTACAAGAGTGGATCTACCACGAGATCAAGGACGCTAAACCCTAGAAGCTAGCCTATGGTATGATTGTTGTAATGTATGTCCTACGGACTAGGGCCATCCGGTTTATATAGACACGGGAGAGGGCTAGGGTTACATAGAGTCGGTTACAATGGTAGGAGATCTACATATCCGTATCGCCAAGCTTGCCTTCCACGCCAAGGAAAGTCCCATCCGGACATGGGACGAAGTCTTCAATCTTGTATCTTCATAATCTTGGAGTCCGGTCGATGATGATAGTCCGGCCGATGATAGTTCGGCTGATGATGGTAATTCGGCTATCCGGACACCCCCCAATCCAGGACTCCCTCAGTAGCCCCTGAACCAGGCTTCAATGACGATGAGTCCGGCACGCATATTGTTCGGCATTGCAAGGCGGGTTCCTCCTCCGAATAATTCATAGAAGATTGTGAACACCAGGATAGTGTCCGGCTCTGCAAAATAAATTCCACATTCCACCGTAGAGAGAATAATATACAAATATACACAAGTTCAATCTGCTGACGTTTTTTGCGGCGTGACGTCACACCACTACCAAGCCATTATGTTTTTTATTTTACCACCTCAGCGCATTTAGCGAAGCGGTTTCCTTGGCACGTCTTGTCGAAGCAGAGATCGTGTTTCCCCTTAATCCGGGATTCTCATCAATACGGACGTGGGTAACCCAACCACGCCATTGATGGTGACGCTTGGGAGATAAGCGAGTTTTACCAGGAAGGTGGGGACGCATAGTCTTCGTCCGCCTACATATAAGGGATAAGGATTCACCTTTTCACCTACGCCTTCTTCCTACTTTGCTTATCCATCTCCGCGCACTCGAGCTCCAGCGCCCAAGTTCGCGCATCTCGTATCAACCTTCTCCGACCATGTCCGGAGCGGGAGGCAAGTGGATGACCTCCTCCATTACGGAGGATCACATCGAAAGGCTGCGCGGCGCCGGCTATCTGTCCGGCGACATCGCGCACCGGCTGCCCGACGAAGGGCAGCTCATCCCCACCCCCAGGCCCCATGAGAGGGTCGTTTTTCTTCCCCATTTCCTCCGTGGATTGGGCTTTCCACTTCACCCCTTTGTCCGGGGGCTCATGTTCTACTACGGCCTGGATTTCCATGATCTGGCGCCGAACTTCATCCTCAACATCTCGGCATTTATCGTCGTGTGCGAGGCCTTCCTCTGCATCCAGCCCCACTTCGGCTTATGGCTCAAGACCTTCAATGTCAAGCCGAAGGTAGTGAAGGGCACTCAAGCGGAGTGCGGAGGCGCCATGTTGGGCAAGATGCCCAACGTCCTGTGGTTTGAAGGGGCCTTCGTGGAATCCGTCAAGGGATGGCAATCGGGGTGGTTCTATATCACCGAGCCGCGCGACCCTACATGGGCGACGGCCCCCGAGTTCAGATCTGGTATCCCCACGCAGCTCACCTCCTGGAAAAAGAAGGGCTTGATGTGGGATAGTTCGGAGGAGGTGACGGGACTCCAAGCCTGTATCCAGAAGCTGGTGAAGAAGCTCAGGCTGGTTAACGTGGTCCAAGTCATGCTCGTCCGCCGGATTCTCCCATGCCAAGAGAGGGCATTCAATCTGTGGGAGTTTGATCCGGAACAGCACCAGGCGTTGAGCGGGCTCTTCGACATGACGTACGAAGGCGTCTGGAGGGTGCTGTTTAAGGGCACCGAAGCCCCCACATCCGTGACTGAAGATCACGGATTCCGCTCACAGCGCCAAGCTGACGAGGTAAGTGATTCTACCCCTTTACGGGACACTTGCTTTTCATAGTTTGACTCTATGCGGGTTTTGATTTCCCCCTTTCCTTTGACAGGACTAGATGAGGAAGGCGGAGCAGATCAACTGCCCGGCTCACATGCCAGAAGACCCAGTAGACACCCGTCTAGCGAGGCTGCTGGTCCCGGCACCGCACGTGGTGCCGGAGAAGAAGGCCAAGAAGGAGGCCACGGGTACTTGAAAGAGTTCCCGTTTTCAGGTGTCCGACGACTCCGAGGCGGACTCCTCCCCCGAAAACGGGGAGGAGAAAGAGGACTTTCTCCCAGAGGAGGGAGAGAGGAAGAGGAAGGCTTCCCCAACAGGGGAGGCCGAAGGGTCCAAGAGGGGAAGGACTATCCCCTCGGACAGCTCCACCAACATCAACGTTGGCGAGCAGGAATGGCCTTCAAGGGCCAGGCCTCCGGCGAGATCGTAAGTATCCGGATCCCTGAATGATTTATGGTTTCTTTTTATGTCACATAGCGTCCTTCTAACGCCGCATACTGCGTGCAGTCCGGCCGATGATGATCTTCCCGCTTCCTCAAGCGGGTCGTTGGCTCCGTCGGATGTGGATTCCATCCCAACGGCCTCTACCCCTCGTGCTACTGAGTACGCCGAGGTGGGGTCCCAAGGAGGGACCCATCAGGGGGAGGCTCCGGAGGCGCCACAAGGCGGCCTCCCGGACTTCGCGTCGGACTCCACATCGGAACCCGCAAGGGCTTCGGAGTCCGGCCGACGGCCCCTTCGTAAGAAGGGCAAGACCGTGACGCCGGCGGCCTCCGTCCAACCGGAGGCGCCGGACAACTTGTTGGAGGCGCTTCAAGGCGCTTCCATCAAGGAAGAACACCGCACTATCATGAGTGCGGTGATTCAGAAGGTGCAGCTCGCCAAGAGCGGGCTGTCCGAAGCCTGCAGTAGCCTTCTAACAGGCTTTGAGGTAAGAAGTTAAAATTATGTAATGTAATACCGCATAGACAGTAGCCCCTGATGCTCGGTTCGGTGTTCAGAAAGAAAAGCCGGACTGAGAATCTGAAAAAAAAAGATATACGCAGGGTTGCTAAAAAATTATGTCAATATGGGTGTGTAGGCTGCACTACTGACCTCTGCCGCACTGACTGCGGAGGTCAGTGCTTTGAAGCAGGAGCTTGAGCGGTCCGAGCAAGAGCTTGGCCGTGCCAAGAAGCAGCTCCAGGACAAAGAAGGTGAGTAACATCACTTTGAATAGTTACCTTACAGAAAAGGATTTAGGTTGCAATAAAAAAATAACAAGGATAACATGGGTACTGCAGGGGCCACGAACGAGGTGGCAGCCCTGAAGTAGGCCGTGTCCACGGCCGAACATAATGCGGCCGTGGAACGGATTGAGCGAGAAAAGCAGGAGGCGTAGGTGGCGGTGGTTCGGCAAGAGCTCCAGGTTCTCATGGAAAAGCATGAGAGTTTGGAGCGTGACTCCAAGACTCGAGAGTCCGAGCTTGCCTCGGCTCTCGAAAGTACCAAAGCCGCCAAGGCCAAGGCCCATAAGGCCCTTCAAGAGGTGGAAGATGTGAAGAAAATAGCGGCGGGTAAGGCATTTTTCATGCAAAGCAAGCATGTTAATGTAAACTACCTGACACTTACCCGGATTCGGAGCTCTCCAGGGGCGTTTGCAGATTTGCCTCGTAGTGTATCCGATGCCGCCGTATTCTACCGTGGCGAGGAGGGAAGCTCAACGGAGAAGGTCTTCTGGTCTCAGTATGCTGAGGCCGGCCATCCGGTGCCTTCTGGCGACCAGCTGAAGCAGCTAGTCGAACTCCACAAGGTAGCCGAGGAGGCCATGAAGGGCCTCATAGTCCGGCTGTGGCCTGGAGAGGCCATGCCCGGGAGCTATTTCGGCCTCATACGGCGGCTGGTGGATGCGTGCCCCTGGGTGGAGGTGCTCGTCGGGCCCTTGCCCGCGCAAAAGTGCATTGGGGCAAGCTGGATGCAGAGAAACTGATCACTGACGCGCCGCCAACGGGCAAGGAATATCGTACGCCCGAAATGTACTATAAGACTGTCCTGAAGGGTGCCCGCAAGATTGTGGATGAGTGCCCCCGAGATACAATTATTGAGTAAACTCGCTATGTAGTATCCTGTGCGCTTGAAAACATTGTTCATACGCGCTGAGCAACGCTTGTTTTAATTTAAAATATTACCTTCTGTGCGGCCGTTTATAAAATCTGAGAGATGGCAAGTCGTTGGCTTCAGCCCCCATGGCACTAGTGCTGGGGTGTTCGGGATAAACTTGAGCACTCTTGTTCCCATATTTGGGTCCATCTAGGGAGGCGCTCAACACAACGAACAAGGCAACCGGACTTATAATGCTTGACCACTCTCACTTAGCCATAGAATTCTATAATTTTAAATTTCGGCGAAGCCCCTAGTATTCGGAAGACCGAATTTGGGGCGCTATCCACGCCTTCATCGGACATTATCCGGAACTTCGCTCGAAGCGGTGTAGGCCTTTAAGGACCCGAAAAAACCTCTCGAACAGCAACCAGTCTCTCGCCTTATCATGATGGTCAGTTTTAGCTTTCTGCACTGAGGCGTTAACCCGGCTCAACCAGGGCGCAATCGCAGTGGTTCTCCCAGTGCTACCTTAGCCGATAGAACGAAACGCAAGGTGCCAAACATGGGAGCCGGGCAAACCCAACTATTGACCCAAGACATGATTCGGAGACGATTCATATAATGCTATAAGTTCGGGGTGCCGCACTTGTGAAAGTGTTCGGACTTATCACACCATAATGCGGGGAACATAAGCCCCTAGTGTATTCGGCCGTACCAAAATATACGGATGCAACATGTTGTAAATGAACATATATATAAAACAAAGCATTTATGGGCAGAAGGTACTGCATTTTATTCAAGAAGTTCTGCTATGAGTGCGGAATGATACAAATAGTGCGGAAAGCAAGGGATTGGACGAATTAAAGGCGTCTCCCTCCAGGGGTAGGCCGCGGAATGGTGTGCAAATTTAATGCTCGTAATGGAGACCACCTGAGTGTTCGTCGCAGCCTTTGTCTCTCCCTGGCTGCTGCATCATGAGTTCGGCAGGTTCGCCGCCGGACAGAGTCCTGTAAAAAAAGGAAAAATAAAAGAGAAGAGCGACACACTTGGGAGCCCCTGGTGTGGTCGAGCCGCACACTGGGTTTGTTGTGGTCGTGCCCCTTCCCCTGGACCCATGGTATCTCTAGGGCGTAATTATGTACGCCGAGAGTCTGTCTTACAATTGTTCGAGGGCTGGGGTTGGGGCCGCATTGCTACGCGTGCTCGGAACGTGCCAGGTGGTCTTGGTTGATGTTGCTCCGGGCGCGTTTGGTCGTGTCCGGCCATTTAACGACCGGACTCGAAGATTGCCTTAAAAGGCTGCTCTGTACTTCTGCCGCGAGAGCTGCTGTATGTTCCTTCGTCCGGAGGGAGCGTTTCGTGTTTCCATTGACCATGATGACTCTGCGAGGGCCTGGCATCTTAAGCTTAAGGTATGCATAATGCGGCACCGCGTTGAATTTTGCGAACGCGGTTCGTCCGAGCAGAGCGTGATAGCCACTGCGAAACGGGACTATGTCGAAGATTAACTCCTCGCTTCGGAAATTATTCGGGGATCCGAAGACCACTTCCAGTGTGACTGAGCCTGTGCAGCTGGCATCAACACCTGGTATGACGCCTTTGAAGGTCGTTTTTGAAGGTTTAATCCTTGAAGGGTCTATGCCCATCTTGCGCACTGTATCCTGATAAAGCAGGTTCAGGCTACTGTCGCCGTCCATCAGGACTCTCGTGAGGTGAAAACCGTCAACGATTGGGTCTAAAACCAATGCGGCGAATCCTCCATGGCGGATACTAGTCGGATGGTCTCTTCGATCAAAAGTGATCGGGCAAGAGGACCATGGGTTGAATTTTGGGGCGACTGGCTCCATCGCGTATACATCCCTTAGTGCACGCTTCCGCTCCCTCTTGGGTATATGCGTTGCTTATATCATATTTACTGTCCGAACTTGAGGGGGGAATCCCTTCCGTCCTCTGTTGTTCGGCGGCCGGGTTTCTTCCTCGTCATCGCTGTGTAGCCCCTTGTCATTGTTTTCGGCAATTAATTTGCCTGCTTGCTTAAATACCCAACAATCTCTGTTGGTGTGGTTAGCTAATTTTTCAGGGGTTCCATGTATTTGACAAGAGCGGTCGAGTATTCGGTCTAAATTGGACGGACCCGGAGTAGTTCTTTTAAATGGCTTCTTCCGTTGACCGGGTTTAGAGCCTCGGAATCCGGCGTTGACTGTCGTATCCTCATTGATGTCGCCGTTAATGCGGCGTTTTTTTTTGTATCAACGCGACCTGCCATTGCGGTCCTTGGTATCCGGACTGCCAGCATTTTTGCTCAGGTTGTTGCTGCGAGCTAGCCAGCTATCCTCTCCCGCGCAAAAGAGGGTCATGAGTGACGTGAGGGCTGCCATGGATTTCGGCTTTTCCTGTCCTAGGTGCCGGGCCAGCCACTCGTCGCGGATGTTATGTTTGAAGGCAGCAAGGGCCTCTGCATCCGAACAATCGACGATTTGATTTTTCTTTGTCAAGAACCGTGTCTAGAATTGCCTGGCCGATTCGTCTGGCTTCTGGATTATGTGGCTTAGGTCATCTGCGTCCGGTGGTCGCACGTACGTGCCTTGGAAGTTGTCGAGGAATGCGGCTTCTAGGTCTTCCCAGCATCCAATCGACTCTGCTGGCAGGCTGTTAAGCCAATGCCGGGCTGGTCCTTTAAGCTTGAGCAGGAGATATTTGATGGCGTGAAGATCGTCGCCGCGGGCCATGTGTATATGAAGGAGATAATCCTCGATCCAAACCGCAGGGTCTGTTGTGCCATCGTAGGATTCAATGTTAACGGGTTTAAACCCTTCAGGGATTTGATGATCCATTACTTCATCAGTGAAGCATAGTGGGTGTGCGGCGCCTCTGTATTGAGCGATATCGCGACGTAGCTCGAGAGAGCGTTGTCTGCTGTGTTCGGCCCGGCCGGAGTGGTTATGTCCAGCGCGACGGTATTCGTCGTGCGTCTTGGGGCGCCTACGTGATCCATAGATAGATCTGGATTGTCTTGCCTTATCCTCCAATATGTCTCGCAAGTCCGGCGCGTTCCCCCGCGGCTTCATGCTTTTTGAGCGGTGCCGAGGGACGGTTTTGGTGGAGGGTTTGCATGCCTCTCTGTCGCGGCCACGAGGTGGTCGGTCTGCCGTATTGTGCGCTGGTGATGCCGGATTGTATGCTTCCTCCTCTAGTCGGGGTAGCAACTTGCGTTTTGGGTAGCTTTTGGAGGGGCGTTCGAGTTCGTACTCTTCGGCCGCGAGGACCTCGGTCCATCTGTCGGCCAGCAGGTATTGATCAGCTTGAAGCAGTTGCTGCTTTTTCTTTAGACTGTTTGCTGTGGCCATTAGCCTGCGTCTAAAACGCTCTTGTTCGACGAGATCCTCAGGCACGATGAATTCGTCGTCGTCGAGGCTTGCCTCGTCTCCGGAGGGAGGTATGTAATTATCGTCCTTGACCTCTTCGTCTGCCGCCCTCTCGTGAGGGCTTGCTTCTGCCTCCTCTTGCGCTGAATCTTGCTGGAGGGGGTTGTCCTCGGCACTTTCTGGGGTGTTGTTATCTCCTGTGCCGGAATCTCCATTCTTGCTATGGCGGGATTTAGAGCGGCGCCGCTGACGTCGGCGCTTGGGCTGTTTCTTTAGGGAATCTGCCTCCGCTGCTTCTTCGCCGTCCCCGTCTTTTGGGGTGTCCACCATGTATATGTCGTATGATGAGGTGGTTTTCCAGTGTCCTGTAGGTGTTGGTTCTTGATAGTCTCCGGCATCGTCGTCCATACCGTCGATGTCTTCGGAGTCGTAGTCGAGCACGTCGGTTAGATCGTCGACGGTGGCTACGAAGTGGGTGGTGGGAGGGTTCAGAATTTCTTCGTCGTCCACGTCCCAACCATCCCGGCCGTAGTCCGGCCAGGGCTCTCCGGATAACGAGAGATGCTTCAGCGAATTTAGGATGTCGCAAAAGGGTAAGTGCTGAAAGATGTCTGCAGCGGTGAATTCCATGACCGGCGTCCAATCGGATTCGACTGGCGCGGGCGTAGGAGGGTCAGAGTCCGGTAGAGAGTCCGGCACCTCGGAGTCATGAGCTTTATGCGGGACAAGGTCAGTGTTCGGCTCCATCGCCGTAGAAGTTGCAGCCCCCGAGGCGGTGTCCAGCCACCCGTCCTCGATCTGCGCAATCGGCTCCAGACTATAGATCGGAGCGGATTCGAGCACCGCCTCCAAGGCGCTGTCCGGCGGCAGAGTTAGGTCGTGCCCATCGTGACAGTGCGGCGCGCTCGACTGTGGCTCAGATCCGTCGAGGATCAAGTCCCCGCGGATATCGGTCGTGAAGTTTAGGCTTCCGAACCTGACCTGATGGCCAGGGGCGTAGCTTTCGATCTGCTCCAGATGGCCAAGTGAGTTGGCCCGCAGTGCGAAGCCGCCGAATACGAAGATCTGTCCGGGGAGAAAAGTCTCACCCAGGACCGCGTCGTTGTTGATTGAAGAGGCCATCAAGCCTATCGGTGACGACACAGAGGAACTCTCAATGAAAGCACCAATGTCGGTGTCAAAACCGGCGGATCTCGGGTAGGGGGTCCCGAACTGTGCATCTAGGCGGATGGTAACAGGAGACAAGGGACACGATGTTTTACCCAGGTTCGGGCCCTCTTGATGGAGGTAAAACCCTACGTCCTGCTTGATTGATATTGATATTGTGGATGTTTACAAGAGTGGATCTACCACGAGATCAAGGAGGCTAAACCCTAGAAGCTAGCCTATGGTATGATTGTTGTAATGTATGTCCTATGGACTAGGGCCATCCGGTTTATATTGACACCAGAGAGGGCTAGGGTTACATAGAGTCGGTTAGAATGGTAGGAGATCTACATATCCGTATCGCTAAGCTTGCCTTCCACGCCAAGGAAAGTCCCATCCGGACACAGGACGAAGTCTTCAATCTTGTATCTTCATAGTCTTCGAGTCCGGTCGATGATGATAGTCCGGCCGATGATAGTTCGGCTGATGATGGTAATCCGGCTATCCGGACACCCCCCAATCCAGGACTCCCTCACTAGTTTTGACATCCATCTGCCAGATTTCATAAATGCAGATAATGCTAACATGATTCTGACGTACTTATGCATCGCTATGGATGAGAAAATCTCATCGTAGTCAACTTCCTTGAACTTGTAAAAACTCTTCGCCACAAGTAGAGCTTCATAGACGGTGACATTACCGTCCACGTCCGTCTTCTTCTTAAAGATCCATTTATCTCAATGGCTTGCCGATCATCGGGCAAGTCCACCAAAGTCCATGCTTTGTTCTGATACATGGATCCTATCTCGGATTTCATGGCTTCTAACCATTTGTTGGAATTTGGGCCCACCATTGCTTCTCCATAGCTCGTAGGTTCATTTTTGTCTAGCAACATGACCTTCAAGATAGGATTATTGTACCACTCTGAAGTAGTATGCATCCTTGTCACCCTACGAGGTACGGCAGTGACTTGATCCGAAACTTCATGATCACTATCATACGCCTCTACTTCAATTGGTGTAGACGCCACAGGAACAACTTCCTGCGCCCTGCTACACACTAGTTGAAGTGACGGTTCAATAACCTCATCATGTCTCCACCATCCTCGCACTCAACTTTCCGAGACAAACTTTTCCTCGAGAAAGGACCCAATTGAAGAAACAATCCCTATTGCTTTCGGATCTGAATTAGGAGGTATACCCAACTGTTTTGGGTGTCCTATGAAGATGCATTTTATCCGCTTTGGGTTCGAGCTTATCAACCTGAAACTTTTTCACATAAGCGTCGCAGCCCCAAACTTTTAAGAAACGACAACTTAGGTTTCTACAAACCATAGTTCAAACGGTGTCGTCTCAACGGAATTACGTGGTGCCCTATTTTAAAGTGAATGCGGTTGTCTCTAATGCCTAACCCATGAACGATAGTGGTAATTCGATAAGAGACATCATGGTACGCACCATATCCAATAGGGTGCAACTATGATATTCGGACACACCATCACACTATGGTGTTCCAGGCGGTATTAATTGTGAAACAATTTCCACAATGTCTTAATTGTGTGCCAAAGCTCGTAACTCAGATACTCATCTCTATGATCATATCATAGACATTTTATCCTCTTGTCACGATGATCTTCAACTTCACTCTGAAATTACTTGAACCATTCAATAATTCAGACTTATGTTTCATCAAGTAAATGTACTTAGTATCTACTCAAATCATCCGTGAAGCAAGAACATAACGATATCCACTGCGTGCCTCAGCACTCATTGGACTGCACACATCAAAATGTGTTACTTCCAACAAGTTGCTATCTTGTTCCATCTTACTGAAAATGAGGCTCTTTAGTCATCTGGCCCATGTGGTATGATTTGCATATCTCAAGTGATTCCAAATCAAGTGAGTCCAAACGATCCATCTGCATGGAGTTTCTTCATACGTATACACCAATAGACATGGTTCGCATGTCTCAAACTTTTCAAAAATGAGTGAGTCCAAAGATCCATCAACATGGAGCTTCTTCATGCGTTTTATACCAGTATGACTTACATGGCAGTGCCACAAGTAGGTGGTACTATCATTACTATCTTATATCTTTTGGCATGAAAATGTGTATCACTACGATCGAGATTCAATAAACCATTCATTTTAGGTGTAAGACCATTGAAGGTATTATTCAAATAAACAGAGTAACCATTATTCTCCTTAAATGAATGACCGTATTGCGATAGACGTAATCCAATCATGTCTATGCTCAACGCAAACACCAAATAACAATTATTTAGGTTTAACACCGATCCCGATGGTAGAGGGAGCGTGCGATGTTTGATCACATCAACCTTGGAAATACTTCCAACACCTATCGTCACCTCGCCTTTAGCTAGTCTCCGTTTATTCCGTAGCTCTTTTATTTCGAGTTACTAACACTTAGCAACCAAACCGGTATCTTAATACCCTGGTGCTACTAGGAGTACTAGTAAAGTACACACTAACATAATGTATATCCAATATACTTCTATCGACCTTGCCAGCCTTCTCATCTACCAAGTATCTAGGGTAATTCTGCTCAAGTGGCTGTTCCCCTTATTACAGAAGCACTTAGTCTCGGGTTTGGGTTCAACCTTGGGTTTCTTCACTAGAGCAGCAGGTGATTTGCCGTTTCATGAAGTATCCCTTCTTTCCCTTGCCCTTCTTGAAACTAGTGGTTTCACCAACCATCAACAATTGATGCTCCTTCTTGATTTCTACTTTCACGGTGTCAAACATCGCGAATACCTCAAGGATCATCATATCTATCCCTGATATGTTATAGTTCATCACGAAGCTCTAGCAGCTTGGTGGCAATGACTTTGGAGAAACATCACTATCTCATCTGGAAGATCAACTCCCACTTGATTCAAGTGATTGTTGCACTTAGACAATCTGAGCACAAGCTCAATGATTGAGCTTTTCTCCCTTAGTTTGCAGGCTAAGAAAATCGTCAGAGGTCTCATACCTCTTGACGTGGGCACGAGCCTGAAATCCCAATTTCAACCCTTGAAACATCTGATATGTTCCGCGATGTTTTGAAAACGTCTTTGGTGCCTCAATTCTAAACCGTTTAACTGAACTATCACGTAGTTATCAAAACGTGTATGTCCGATGTTGGCAACATCCACAGACGACCTTTGGGGTTCTACACATTGAGCGGTGCATTAAGGACATAAGCTTTCTACTGATCACATAATCGCTACTGTCAACTTTAAACTATATTTTCTCTAGGAACATATCTAAACAGTGGAACTAAAGCGCAAGATTACGATATAATTTGCAAAGATCTTTTGACTATGTTCAGGATAATTAAGTTCATCTTATGAACTCCCACTCAGATAGACATCCCTCTAGTCATCTAAGTGATTACATGATTCGAGTCAACTCGGCCGTGTCCGATCATCACGTGAGATGGACTAGTCATCATCGGTGAACATCTTCATGTTGATCGTATCTACAATACGACTCATGCTCAACCTTTCGGTCTCTTGTGTTCTGAGGCCATGTCTGTACATGCTAGGCTCGTCAAGTCAACCTAAGTGTTTCGCGTGTGTAAATCTGGCTTACACCCGTTGTATGTGAACGTAAGAATCTATCACACCCGATCATCACGTGGTGCTTCGAAACGACGAACTTTCGCAATGGTGCACAGTTAGGGGGAACACTTTCTTGAAATTTTAATGAGGGACCATCTTATTTACTACCGTCGTTCTAAGCAAATAAGATGCATAAATATGGTAAACATCACATGCAATCAAATAGTGACATGATATGGCCAATATCATTTTGCTCCTTTTGATCTCCATCTTCGGGGCTCCATGATCATCATCGTCACCGGCATGACACCATGATCTGCATCATCATGATATCCATCATCGTGTCTTCATGAAGTTTTCTTACCAACTTATTACTTCTACTACTATGGCTAACGCGTTTAGCAACAAAGTAAAGTAATTTACATGGCTTTACTCAATGACACACAGGTCATAAAAAATAAAGACAGCTCCTATGGCTCCTGCCGGTTGTCATACACATCGACATGCAAGTCGTGATTCCTATTAAAAGAACATGATCAATCTCATACATCACATATCATTCATCACATTCTTTTTGGCCATATCACATCACATAGCATACCCTGCAAAAACAAGTTAGACGTCCTCTAATTGTTGTTTGCATATTTTACGTGGATGCTATGGGTTTCTAGCAAGAACGTTTCTTACCTACGCAAAACCACAACATGATATGCCAATTGCTATTTACCCTTCATAACGAACCTTTTCATCGAATCCGTTCCGACTAAAGTGGGAGAGACTGGCACCCACTAGCCACCTTATGCACCAAGTGCATGTCAGTCGGTGGAACCTGTCTCACGTAAGAGTACGTGTAAGGTCGGTCCGGGCGGCTTCATCCCACAATACCGTCGAAACAAGATTGGACTAGTAATGGTAAACAAGATTGGACTTTGTGTTCTACTCGTGCAAAGAATCTACACAATAGACCTAGCTCATGATGCCACTGTTGGGGAACGTAGCAGAAATTCAAAATTTTCCTACGAGTCACAAAGATCTATCTATGGAGAGACTAGCAACGAGGGTAAGGAGAGTGCATCTACATACCCTTGTAGATCGCTAAGCGGAAGCGTTCAAGAGAACGGGGTTGAAGGAGTCGTACTCGTCGTGATCCAAATCACCGGAGATCCTAGTGCCGAACGGACGGCACCTTCGCGTTCAACACACGTACAGCCCGGTGACGTCTCCCATGCCTTGATCCAGCAAGGAGAGAGGGAGAGGTTGAGGAAGACTCCATCCAGCAGCAGCACAACGGCGTGGTGGTGATGGAGGAGCATGGCAATCCTGCAGGGCTTTGCCAAGCACCGCAAGAGAGGAGGAGGACTTGGGAGAGGGGGAGGGCTGCGCCAGAACTTGGGGTGCGGCTGCCCTCCCACCCCTCCACTATTTATAGGTGGGGGGAGAGGGGGCCGGCCCCCTTAGATCTCATCTAGGGTTGGGGGCGGCGGCCAAGGGGGGAGGAGTGCCTCCCAAGTCAAGTGGAGGCCCTCCCACTTAGGGTTCCCCTCTCCCATGCGCATGGGCCTTGGGGGGGCTGGTGCCCCTGGGCCATTAAGGCTAGGGCGCCCCCCTACAGCCCATGCTGCTGTATTGGACGTGGTGGAACAATTTCCGGACCTCCGGACCCCTCTGGAATCCTCCGGAACCTTCTGGAAGCTTCCTGGTACAATACCGGAAAAACCCGAACTTTTCCCGGAACCCGAACAACAACTTTCCATATATAAATCTTTACCTCCGGACCATTCCGGGACTCCTCGTGACGTCCGGGATCTCATCTGGGACTCCGAACAAGATTCGATAACCACATACTAACTTCCTTTATAACCCTAGCATCATCGAACCTTAAGTGTGTAGACCCTACGGTTTGGGAACCATGCAGACATGACCGAGACGTTCTCCGGCCAATAACCAACAGCGGGATCTGGATACCCATGTTGGCTCCCACATGTTGCACGATGATCTCATCGGATGAACCACGATGTCAAGAACTCAATCGATCCCGTATACAATTCCCTTTGTCTAGCGGTATTATACTTGCCCGAGATTCGATCGTCGGTATGCCGATACCTTGTTCAATCTCGTTACCGGCAAGTCTCTTTACTCGTTCCGTAACACATCATCCCGTGATCAACCCCTTGGTCACATTGTGCACATTATGATGATGTCCTACCGAGTGGGCCCAGAGATACCTCTCCGTTTACCGGAGTGACAAATCCCAGTCTCGATTCGTGCCAACCCAATAGACACTTTCGGAGATACCTGTAGTGTTGGAAATATGCCCTAGAGGCAATAATAAAAATGTTATTATTATATTTCTTTGTTCATGATGATTGTCTTTTATTCATGCTATAACTGTATTATCCGGAAATCGTAATACACGTGTGCACACTTAGACCTAATACGTCCCTAGTGAGCCTCTAGTTGACTAGCTCGTTGGTCAACAGATAGTCATGGTTTCCTGACTATGGACATTGGATGTCATTGACAACAGGATCACATCATTAGGAGAATGATGTGATGGACAAGACCCAATCCTAAGCATAGCACAAGATCGTGTAGTTCGTTTGCTAGAGCTTTTCCAATGTCAAGTATCTTTTCCTTAGACCATGAGATCGTGTAACTCCCGGATACCGTAGGAGTGCTTTGGGTGTACCAAACGTCACAATGTAACTGGGTGACTATAAAGGTGCACTACAGGTATCTCCGAAAGTGTCTGTTGGGTTGACATGGATCGAGACTGGGATTTGTCACTCCGTATGACGGAGAGGTATCTCTGGGCCCACTCGGTAATGCATCATCATAATGAGCTCAAAAGTGACCAAGTGGTTGGTGACGGGATCATGCATTACGGTACGAGTAAAGTGACTTGCCGGTAACGAGACTTAACAAGGTATTGGGATACCGACGATCGAGTCTCGGGCAAGTAACGTACCGATTGAGAAAGGGAATTGTATACGGGATTTGATTGAATCCTCGACATCGTGGTTCATCCGATGACATCATCGAGGAGCATGTGGGAGCCAACATGGGTATCCAGATCCTGCTGTTGGTTATTGACCGGAGAGCCGTCTCGGTCATGTCTACATGTCTCCCGAACCCGTAGGGTCTACACACTTAAGGTTCGGTGACGCTAGGGTTATTAGGAAGACTTGTATGTGATTACCGAATGTTGTTCGGAGTCACGGATGAGATCCCGGACTTCACGAGGAGTTCCGGAATGGTCCGGAGGTGAAGATTTATATATGGGAAGTTGTCATGCGGACACTGGAAAGTTTCGGGGGCATATCGGTATTGTACCGGGGCCACCGGAGAGGTTCCGGGGGTCCACCGGGAGGGACCACCCCTCTCGGAGGGCCACATGGGCCGCAAGGGGCAGGGAGCCAGCCCCTGGAGGGCTGGGCGCGCCCCCCACCTTAGGCCCATGCGCCTAGGGTTAGGGGGGAAACCCTAAGGGGGGCGCCCCCTTTGCTTGGGGGGCAAGCCCCCCTCCCTGGCCGCCGCCCCCCCTCTAGATCCCATCTAGAGGGGCCGCCCCCCCCCCCTTGCCCCTTCCCCTATAAATAGAGGGGTGAGGGGAGGGCTGCTGGACACAACCCAAGGCGCAGCCCCTCCCCTCCCCAACACCTCTCCTCCTCCGTTACGTGCTTGGCGAAGCCCTGTCGGAGTACTGCTGCACCAACACCACCACGCTGTCGTGCTGCCGTTGGAGCTATCTTCCTCAACCTCTCCTTCCTCCTTGCTGGATCAAGACGGAGGAGACGTCGTCCGTCCCGTACGTGTGTTGAACGCGGAGGTGCTGTCCGTTCAGCACTTGGTCATCGGTGATCTGAATCACGGCGAGTACGACTCCATCATCACCATCCCCTTGAACGATTCCGCACGCGATCTACAAGTGGTATGTAGATGCAAACTCACTCCCTTGACTCGTTGCTTAGGTGAACTCATAGATGGATCTTGGTGAAACCGTAGGAAAAATTTTAATTTTCTGCAATGTTCCCCAACAGTGGCATCATGAGCTAGGTCTATGTGTAGTTCTCTATTGCACGAGTAGAACACAATTTTGTTGTGGGCGTAGATCTTGTCAACTTGCTTGCCGCTACTAGTCTTATCTTGCTTCAGCGGTATTGTGGGATGAAGAGGCCCGGACCAACCTTACACGTACGCTTACGTGACACCGGTTCCACCGACTGACATGCACTGGTTGCATAAGGTGGCTGGCGGGTGTCTGTCTCTCCCACCTTAGTTGGAGCGGATTCGATGAAAAGGGTCCTTATGAAGGGTAAATAGAAGTTGACAAAATCACGTTGTGGTTATTCGTAGGTAAGAAAACGTTCTTGCTAGAACCCAATTGCAGCCACGTAAAAGATGTAACAACAATTAGAGGACGTCTAACTTGTTTTTGCAGCAATTGTCATGTGATGTGATATGGCCAGAAGTTGTGATGAGTGATGAATGACATATTGTGATGTATGATATCATGTTCTTGTAATAGGAATCACGACTTGCATGTCGATGAGTATGACAACCGGCAGGAGCCATAGGAGTTGTCTTTATTTTTTGTATGACCTGTGTGTCATTGAAGAACGCCATGTAAATTACTTTACTTTATTGCTAAACGCGTTAGCCATAGAAGTAGAAGTAGTCATTGGCGTGACAACTTCATGAAGACACGATGATGGAGATCATGATGATGGAGATCATGGTGTCATGCCGGTGACAAGATGATCATGGAGCCCCGAAGATGGAGATCAATGGAGCTATATGATATTGGCCATATCATGTCACTACTATATAATTGCATGTGATGTTTATTATGTTTATGCATCTTGTTTACTTAGAACGACGGTAGTAAATAAGATGATCCCTTACAAAAATTTCAAGAAGTATTCTCCCCTAACTGTGCACCGTTGCTAAAGTTCGTCATTTCAAAGCACCACGTGATGATCGGGTGTGATAGATCCTTACGTTCACATACAACGGGTGTAAGACAGTTTTACACATGCAAAACACTTAGGGTTAACTTGACGAGCCTAGCATGTACAGACATGGCCTCGGAACACGGAGACCGAAAGGTCGAACACGAGTCATATGGAAGATATGATCAACATGAGAATGTTCACCGACGATGACTAGTCCGTCTCACGTGATGATCGGACACGGCCTAGTCGACTCGGATCGTGTAACACTTAGATGACTAGAGGGATGTCTAATCTGAGTGGGAGTTCATTATAATAATTTGATTAGATGAACTTAATTATCATGAACTTAGTCTAAAACCTTTGCAAATATGTCTTGTAGATCAAATGGCCAACGCTCATGTCAACATGAACTTCAACGCATTCCTAGAGAAAACCAAGCTGAAAGATGATGGCAGCAACTATACGGACTGGGGTCCGGAACCTGAGGATCATCCTCATAGCTGCCAGGAAACAATATGTCCTAGAAGGACCGCTAGGTGACGCTCCCGTCCCAGAGAACCAAGACATTATGAATGCTTGGCAGACTCATGCTGATGATTACTCCCTCGTTCAGTGCGGCATGCTTTACAGCTTAGAACCGGGGCTCCAAAAGCGTTTTGAGCAACACGGAGCATATGAGATGTTCGAGGAGCTGAAACTAGTTTTCCAAGCTCACGCCCGGGTCGAGAGATATGAAGTCTCCGACAAGTTCTATAGTTGTAAAATGGAGGAAAATAGTTCTGTCAGTGAGCACATACTCAAAATTTCTGGGTTGCACAACCGCATGACCCAGCTGAATATTAACCTCCCTGATGAGGCGGTCATTGACAGAATCCTTCAGTCGCTCCCACCAAGCTACAAGAGCTTTGTGATGAACTACAATATGCAGGGGATGGTGAAGACCATTCCTGAAGTATTTTCAATGCTGAAGTCAGCAGAGGTTGAGATCAAGAAAGAACATCAAGTGTTGATGGTCAATAAGACCACTAAGTTCAAGAAGGGCAAGGGCAAGAAGAACTTCAAGAAGGACGGCAAGGATGTTGCCGCGCCCGGTAAGCCAGTTACCGGGAAGAAGTCAAAGAATGGACCCAAGCCTGAGACTGAGTGCTTTTATTGCAAGGGGAAGGGTCACTGGAAGCGGAACTGCCCCAAATACTTAGCGGATAAGAAGTCCGGCAACACCAAAGGTATATTTGATATACATGTAATTGATGTGTACCTTACCAGTACTCGTAGTAACTCCTGGGTATTTGATACCGGTGCCGTTGCTCATATTTGTAACTCACAGCAGGAGCTGCGGAATAAGCGGAGACTGGCGAAGGACGAGGTGACGATGCACGTCGGGAATGGTTCCAAGGTCGATGTGATCGCCGTCGGCACGCTACCTCTACATATACCTACGGGATTAGTTATAAACCTTAATAATTGTTATTTGGTGCCAAGTTTGAGCATGAACATTGTATCTGGATCTCATTTGATACGAGATGGCTACTCATTTAAATCCGAGAATAATGGTTGTTATATTTATATGAGAGATATGTTTTATGGTCATGCCCCTATGGTCAATGGTTTATTCTTAATGAATCTTGAGCGTAATGTTACACATATTCATAGCGTGAATACCAAAAGATGTAAAGTTGATAACGATAGTCCCACATACTTGTGGCACTGCCGCCTTGGTCACATTGGTGTCAAGCGCATGAAGAAGCTCCATGCTGATGGACTTTTGGAGTCTCTCGATTATGAATCATTTGACACATGCGAACCATGCCTCATGGGCAAGATGACCAAGACTCCGTTCTCCGGAACAATGGAGCGAGCAACCAACTTGTTGGAAATCATACATACCGATGTGTGCGGTCCAATGAGCGTTGAGGCTCGCGGAGGATATCGTTATGTTCTCACTCTCACTGATGACTTGAGTAGATATGGGTATGTCTACTTAATGAAACACAAGTATGAGACCTTTGAAAAGTTCAAGGAATTTCAAAATGAGGTAGAGAATCAACGTGACCGAAAGATAAAATTCCTACGATCAGATCGTGGAGGAGAATACTTAAGTCATGAATTTGGTACACACTTAAGGAAATGTGGAATCGTTTCACAACTCACGCCGCCTGGAACACCTCAGCGTAACAGTGTGTCCGAACGTCGTAATCGCACTCTATTGGATATGGTGCGGTCTATGATGTCTCTTACCGATTTACCGCTATCATTTTGGGGATACGCTCTAGAGACAACTACATTCACTTTAAATAGGGCACCGTCTAAATCCGTTGAGACGACACCGTATGAATTATGGTTTGGGAAGAAACCTAAGCTGTCGTTTCTAAAAGTTTGAGGATGCGATGCTTATGTCAAGAAACTTCAACCTGAAAAGCTCGAACCCAAGTCGGAAAAATGCATCTTCATAGGATACCCTAAAGAAACCATTGGGTATACCTTCTACTTAAGATCCGAGGGCAAGATCTTTGTTTCCAAGAACCGATCCTTTCTGGAAAAAGAGTTTCTCTCGAAAAAAGTAAGTGGGAGGAAAGTAGAACTCGATGAAGTACTACCTCTTGAACGGGATAGTAGTGCAGCTCAGGAAAATGTTCCTGTGATGCCTACACCAACTGAAGAGGAAAATAATGATGATGATGTACTTCGGATCAAGTTTCTACTGAACTTCGTAGGTCCACAAGGACACGTTTCACACCAGAGTGGTACGGCAACCCTGTCCTGGAAATCATGTTGTTAGACAACGGTGAACCTTCGAACTATGAAGAGGCGATGGCGGGCCCAGATTCCAACAAATGGCTTGAAGCCATGAAATCCGAGATAGAATCCATGTATGAAAACAAAGTATGGACTTTGACAGATTTGCCCGATGATCGGCGAGCGATAGAAAACAAATGGATCTTTAAGAAGAAGACGGACGCGGATGGTAATGTTACCGTCTATAAAGCTCGACTTGTTGCTAAGGGTTATCGACAAGTTCAAGGGATTGACTACGATGAGACATTCTCTCCCGTAGCGAAGCTAAAGTCCGTCCGAATCATGTTAGCAATTGCCGCATACTATGATTATGAGATATGGCAGATGGACGTCAAAACGGCATTCCTTAACGGACATCTTAAGGAAGAACTGTATATGATGCAGCCGGAAGGTTTTGTCGATCCTAAGAACGCTAACAAAGTATGCAAGCTCCAGCGATCCATTTATGGGCTGGTGCAAGCATCTCGGAGTTGGAACATTCGCTTTGATGAGATGATCAAAGCGTTTGGGTTTATGCAGACTTATGGAGAAGCCTGCGTTTACAAGAAAGTGAGTGGGAGCTCTGTAGCATTTCTCATATTATATGTAGATGACATACTCTTGATGGGAAATGATATAGAACTTTTGGACAGCATTAAGGCCTACTTGAATAAGTGTTTTTCAATGAAGGACCTTGGAGAAGCTGCTTATATATTAGGCATTAAGATCTATAGAGATAGATCGAGACGCCTCATAGGTCTTTCACAAAGCACATACCTTGATAAGATTTTGAAGAAGTTTAAAATGGATCAGTCCAAGAAGGGGTTCTTGCCTGTATTGCAAGGTGTGAGATTGAGCTCGGCTCAATGCCCGACCATGGCAAAAGATAAAGAAGAGATGAGTGTCATCCCCTATGCTTCAGCCATAGGATCTATTATGTATGCCATGCTGTGTACCAGACCTGATGTAAACCTTGCCGTAAGTTTGGTAGGAAGGTACCAAAGTAATCCCGGCAAGGAACACTAGACAGCGGTCAAGAATATCCTGAAGTACCTGAAAAGGACAAAGGACATGTTTCTCGTTTATGGAGGTGATGAAGAGCTCGTCGTAAAGGGTTACGTCGACGCTAGCTTCGACACAGATCTGGATGACTCTAAGTCACAAACCGGATACGTGTATATGTTGAATAGTGGAGCAGTAAGCTGGTGCAGCTGCAAGCAAAGCGTAGTGGCGGGATCTACATGTCAAGCGGAGTACATGGCAGCCTCGGAGGCAGCACATGAAGCAATTTGGGTGAAGGAGTTCATCACCGACCTAGGAGTCATACCCAATGCGTCGGGGCCGATCAAACTCTTCTGTGACAACACTGGAGCTATTGCCCTTGCCAAGGAGCCCAGGTTTCACAAGAAGACCAGGCACATCAAGCGTCGTTTCAACTCCATCCGTGAAAATGTTCAAGATGGAGACATAGATATTTGCAAAGTACATATGGATCTGAATGTCACAGATCCGTTGACTAAACCTCTCTCGCGAGCAAAACATGATCAACACCAGAACTCTATGGGTGTTTGATTCATCACAATGTAACTAGATTATTGACTCTAGTGCAAGTGGGAGACTGTTGGAAATATGCCCTAGAGGCAATAATAAAAGTGTTATTATTATATTTCTTTGTTCATGATGATTGTCTTTTATTCATGCTATAACTGTATTATCCGGAAATCGTAATACACGTGTGAATACTTAGACCTAATACGTCCCTAGTGAGCCTCTAGTTGACTAGCTCATTGGTCAATAGATAGTCATGGTTTCCTGACTATGGACATTGGATGTCATTGACAACGGGATCACATCATTAGGAGAATGATGTGATGGACAAGACCCAATCCTAAGCATAGCACAAGATCGTGTAGTTCGTTTGCTAGAGCTTTTCCAATGCCAAGTATCTTTTCCTTAGAACATGAGATCGTGTAACTCCTGGATACCATAGGAGTGCTTTGGGTGTACCAAACGTCACAACGTAACTGGGTGACTATAAAGGTGCACTACAGGTATCTCCGAAAGTGTCTGTTGGGTTGACACGGATCGAGACTGGGATTTGTCACTCCGTATGATGGAGAGGTATCTCTGGGCCCACTCGGTAATGCATCATCATAATGAGCTCAAAAGTGACCAAGTGGTTGGTGACGGAATCATGCATTAAGGTACGAGTAAAGTGACTTGCCGGTAACGAGACTGAACAAGGTATTGGGATACCGACGATCGAGTCTCGGGCAAGTAACGTACCGATTGACAAAGGGAATTGTATACGGGGTTTGATCGAATCCTCGACATCGTGGTTCATCTGATGACATCATCGAGGAGCATGTGGGAGCCAACATGGGTATCCAGATCCCGCTGTTGGTTATTGACTGGAGAGCCGTCTCGGTCATGTCTACATGTCTCCCGAACCCGTAGGGTCTACACACTTAAGGTTCGGTGACGCTAGGGTTATTAGGAAGACTTGTATGTGATTACCAAATGTTTTTAGGAGTCCGGATGAGATCCCGGATGTCACGAGGAGTTCCGGAATGGTCCGGAGGTGAAGATTTATATATGGGAAGTTGTCATGCGGACACCAGAAAGTTTCCGGGGCATATCGGTATTGTACCAGGGCCACCGGAGAGGTTCCGGGGGTCCACCGGGAGGGACCACCCCTCTCGGAGGGCCACATGGGCCGCAAGGGGCGGGGAGCCAGCCCCTGGAGGGTTGGGCGCGCCCCCCACCTTGGGCCCATGCGCCTAGGGTTGGGGGGGAAACCCTAAGGGGGGCGCCCCCTTTGGTTGGGGGGAAGCCCCCCCTCCCTGGCCGCCGCCCCCCCTCTAGATCCCATCTAGAGGGGCCGGCCCCCCTTGCCCCTTCCCCTATAAATAGAGGGGTGAGGGGAAGGCTGCTGGACACAACCCAAGGCGCAGCCCCTCCCCTCCCCAACACCTCTCCTCCTCCGTTACGTGCTTGGCGAAGCCCTGTCGGAGTACTGCTGCACCAACACCACCACGCCGTCGTGCTGCCGTTGGAGCTATCTTCCTCAACCTCTCCTTCCTCCTTGCTAGATCAAGACGAAGGAGACATCGTCCGTCCCGTACGTGTGTTGAACGCGGAGGTGCTGTCCATTCAGCACTTGGTCATCGGTGATCTGAATCACGGCGAGTACGACTCCATAATCACCATCCCCTTGAACGCTTCCGCACGCGATCTACAAGTGGTATGTAGATGCAAACTCACTCCCTTGACTCGTTGCTTAGATGAACTCATAGATGGATCTTGGTGAAACTGTAGGAAAAATTTTAATTTTCTGCAACGTTCCCCAACATGTAGTGCACCTTTATAGCCACCCAGTTATGTTGTGACGTTTGGTACACCCAAAGCATTCCTACGGTATCCGGGAGTTGCACAATCTCATGGTCTAAGGAAATGATACTTGACATTAGAAAAGCTTTAGCATATGAACTACACGATCTTTGTGCTAGGCTTAGGATTGGGTCTTGTCCATCACATCATTCTCCTAATGATGTGATCCCGTTATCAACGACATCCAATGTCCATGGTCAGGAAACCGTAACCATCTATTGATCAACGAGCTAGTCAACTAGAGGCTTACTAGGGACATGGTGTTGTCTATGTATCCACACATGTATCTGAGTTTCCTATCAATACAATTATAGCATGGATAATAAACGATTATCATGAACAAGGAAATATAATAATAACTAATTTATTATTGCCTCTAGGGCATATTTCCAACACATTGATGAGCTGGACCACTCAGTCCACTAACATCCTCGTCTCCATGGTCTCAGCAGCAGTAACCTTCAGTGGAGCAGGAGTCTGGACACGGTCGAGTGAAAAAGGAGGAAGACCGGTCGACTTACGTGGAGCCGCAACGTCCTGGCAGTAGAACCAGGACGATTGCCAACCCCTAACGGATTCAGGGAGGGTCACAGCAGGGAAAGCACTCCTATTCCTCTTTTGGATACCTAGGCCCCCGCACATCTGGATAACGTGGGTTTTCGAGTCACTCGACTTCACCTTTTTTACCGACTGGGAACGAATGGTGAAGATGTGTTTGAAGAGACCCCAGTGCGGTTGGCACCCTAAGAAGTTCTCGCACATCGACACAAATGCGGCTAGATACGTGATGGTGTTGGGTGAAAAGTGGTGGAGCTGTGCCCCGAAGAAGTTCAAAAACCCACGGAAGAAAGGGTGCGGAGGAAGCGAGAAGCCCCGGTCGACATGAGTGGCAAGCAAGACACACTCACCCGGTTGAGGTTGTGGCTCCGTCTCTCCCTCCGGCAGCCTCGCCGCCCCCTTTGCAATCAGCCCGGACTCCTCCAGTCGGTCAGATCCACCTGCCAGATCGAAGACCAGATCCAATCGCCTTGGATCCAACCCGACGGCAACCCTGAGCGCGACGATGATCCACGGCTCAGTTTCTTGCCCTTTGCCGCCCCCATCGCCTTCTTGGCGCGCTCTAGCGCCGCCATCTTGTCCTTCACCATGGTGAGAAAGCGGCGGTATCGGAGGCGGAGGCGCTTGACGCGGCGGAGGAACAGAGAAGAAAGAAGAAGAGGCAAGCGTGCACAGTGCAAGCACCCCGGCCCCGTTGCCTTATAAAGGATCACTTCTGAGTGACTGATGCATGGGGCCGGGCAATCCCGTCAAATCCTGCTACAGTTGCGCACAGCTAACGTGGCGAAAAAGGCGGCGCGATGATCGAGGCGTCGCTGCTTATCCGGGCCCCCTTTTTTCGGCGCCCTCCTGCCCGCGCGCACCCCCAAAATTTCGTATCCCGCGGAATCCGAGATTCCCCGCGGGCAATCGCACCCGAGATCTCGCACTCCAACGCAACACTCGGCGCATGAGGCCACCAGTTCAATCGACAACTCTCTGAATGGATCAAGGCAACCGAGTCGACACCGAAGTACCAACGCAGGCGTTCAGTCTAGCAAGAAACACTCGCGGAGACACAAAGCTTAGGACAGGTCCAACTTTGTCTTACTTTCCTCTCACAACTTTATCCATTCGGGGGCTACTGACGAGGATACAGACCCAGGGTAGGGTCATAGGCTCGACCTATACGTCCTACCCAAGGTCACTACCCTAGAAGACGAAAAGACCAAGAGTCAACAAAAGAGCGCTGGTCTTATACGTCGAGTGCAATCCACTCGACGGTCACTACCTACCGTCACTCTACCACAAGGAAGGCCACTCGACCATATCGAAGACCAGGAGTCGAAAGAGCACGCAACAGCCAGATATTTACTCCTTAGTCTTCATGAGCATTAAGAGTACTTAATGCTGGCGTTACCAGTCACGCCCCTTACTTTATGTACATTAGTTTCCTTGTAATGGAGACGGGCTGGGATCCTGGCGCACTATATAAGCCACCCCCCTCCTCTGGCACAAGGGTTCGGACCCCCTGTAACACAACACGCATAATCCAATCGACCGCCTCCGGGCACCGAGACGTAGGGCTATTACTTCCTCCGAGAAGGGCCTGAACTCGTAAAACTCGTGTGTACATCTTCGCCATAGCTAAGATCTTGCCTCTCCATTCCTACCCCCCCTTTCTACTGTCAGACTTAGAACCACGACAGGCGGCGCGGTACTCAAGCGACGGCGACGTCTCTCTCCTCTTCGGGGCCCAACTAGGGTTTGAGCTACCGCACACCTCCTCCACTTTGATCGATTCGCCGCCGGGAAGCAACCCTCCGCTGCAGCCTCCATCCACTCCCCCGCCGGCGGCATCCACTCCCCCGCCGGCGTCAGGGCTCGCCGTTGCCATGGAGCACGGGGAGAAAGAGAGACAGAGGAGAGGAGAGTGGTGAAAGGGGGAGAGTGAAGTGGATAAGGGACCCGTGCTGTTTTGACTGAGACGGCGCATCCGTTGCCACTGTAGCACCGTCAGACGGCGTGAGCTCGTGGACGTTATGCCACGTCCTCAAAATCGGGCCCCACCTATCATAATAGTGCTTAAAATGCCCCAACAGACGGTTAGGTGTTTTCTGCAAATGATTAGGCGTGAAATCGGTGTTTTCTGCAACAAAATCGTAGAAGTGTCTTTTCTGTAACCCTAGGCTTCAATGTGGTGGTTTTCTGCAATTCACTCTCCCGGGGAAGAACTTGCGCAGCTTGGCGACGACGTCGACAAGGTCCATGCTGCCAATCACTATCATCTTCTGGTCCTTCATATGCACGGTCATCAGGTGATTCCTGAGCCAGAGAGGAGAGGTCCTCAGAACAAGTTCAGACTGAATCAGTCATTTGGGGTGAAATTTCTATGCACCAGGGCACAATTCCTCTCTATGATCATGAGAAAGCAGAGCAAACACATAATTAAGTATAGATGGGAGAAAGAGCATTACTATGGAGACCTGAGTTGGCCTTGAGCCCCTTCCGCTTCAACTTGTCATTGTCCATGTCCAGCTTCAGCACAACCTTCTGCACCCGACCATCAGACAACAAATACCATCAGAACCCTGACCAACCAAACCAAGAGCCAAAACTAAAATTAGGAAAGACGCCCCTCCCCCCCCCCACCCAATTCCCCAATCCGACCCCCCTGCAGTCACCTTTTGTCAGCAATGCGGTCCAGTCCCAGTCAAGACTACAAGGCCATTGGCAAGGACAAGGTGGGAAGAGAAGGAAACAACCGTTGGGCCAGCAACACTTCCCAAACGCAAGACAAGGTTGTTGGGATGGTCAGGTAGCCCAGGTTGGGCCCATTAACTACAATGTCTCTCTCTTGTTCTTACCAAAGGAAGGTAGCTCATCTCATCTCACTTGTAGAGGAGGAAAGTGGCTTCAGCGATCTGTAATCGTTGTATTTATTTGAACTCTTTGTGTGGGTGGAACAATCCGTCGAAAACTATGATTTCTTCCATGATTGAGACAACAGAGAGCTAGATACTTACAATTGGTATTCTGAGTTATCGGTCCTCGGTTCACGAGTCCTGGAGATCCCCAAGCACCACCAAGAGACCAGGTACAAGGATCGACGATGGGAGCAAGCCATGGAATAGCACTCGTCGGAAGTGCGAGAGATCTACGAGCTTCTTAAGCCAGACTCCATTTCCATGGATAATTGCTTCAGGGATCAATGAGAAAACTTGTTGTTGGTTGTCCACAAGATGCTCAATGATACGACTGAGACACTTGGCAACATCATCATAACGCTAGTCGATGGCGTACGCACGGAGTTGAGCAGCGACATCGTGCAAATTCACTCAGATTTGTTCATATCCAAAGGGTGACCAATTCAAACACCTAAGGCGAGGTCGGTGGCCAAGGCGACTCCGCTTAGTCTCTTTCCAGCCAGCGTGGCATAGCCGGTCAACGACCAAGGCAAAGATCGAGAGGGGGGAAGGCACATAGCATCTATATCCCTCCTCCGGTACGATAAGAAACAAGGGGCGCTGAGAGTGGTTGATATGGGGCAATGAATGTATGTTTGTTGTGAATAAGTAGCTTGGGTAAATAGAGATGAAGATGTAATCTAGCGGGAATTAGTTGGAAATAAGTATTAAAAATCTACCTTATCCAATTGTAAATTGAAACATGAGCAGTCTCATTTTTGGCAAGGCCCGAAGAAGGTGAATTCTTTTTCTTCTAGTGTTGTAGGAAACGGTGGTAAATGGAGAGAGAACTAGGTTAAGGAATGATTTTCGGATAGGAAATAAACCCATTTGTGTTAAGCTTGCTCGTTTGTCGTGTAATCCAAAATTTAGAGTAAATATTAGAGCGGCTACATTTTTTGAGAGGGTGGGGAAGCATTAGGTTTAGAAGAGTTACTCCTTGTGTGCAAAAAGGCCAAGGGACATATGTTAAGTCGCATAAACCCTTAAAAATACATCTAAGTTTTTGGGAGTGCAAAAGTTTTCTTCCTCCTATATCCAACAACAGTGTGTTGTAAGTAAAACTCATTGCTATCTCTGGGCGTCCGCCTCAACGGAACACACTTGTGTTTATAGGAAGTGGAGCAAACTTGTAGAAACCTAGAAACTTAAAGAACCAACACCTTGAAAATCGTCGATGTATAACAGAAAACGCGAGCAGTTGACCTGCGTACCAAATTGTTGAAGGAAATATGCCCTAGAGGCAATAATAAAGTTATTATTTATTTCTTTATTTCATGATAAATGTTTATTATTCATGCTAGAATTGTATTAACCGGAAACATGATACATGTGTGAATACATAGACAAACATATAGTCACTAGTATGCCTCTACTTGACTAGCTCATTAATCAAAGATGGTTATGTTTCCTAACCATAGACATGTGTTGTCATTTGATTAATGGGATCATATCATTAGGAGAATGATGTGATTGACATGACCCATTCCGTTAGCCTAGCACTTGATCGTTTAGTATGTTGCTATTGCTTTCTTCATGACTTATACATGTTCCTATAACTATGAGATTATGCAACTCCCGTTTACCGGAGGAACACTTTGGGTGCTACCAAACGTCACAACGTAACTGGGTGATTATAAAGGAGTACTACAGGTGTCTCCAAAGGTACATGTTGGGTTCGCGTATTTCGAGATTAGGTTTTGTCACTCCGATTGTCGGAGAGGTGTCTCTGGGCCCTCTCGGTAATGCACATCACTATAAGCCTTGCAAGCAATGTAACTAATGAGTTAGTTACGAAATGATGCATTACGTAACGAGTAAACAGACTTGCCGGTAACGAGATTGAACTAGGTATTGGATACCGACGATCGAATCTCGGGCAAGTAACATACCGATGACAAAGGGAACAAAGTATATATGTTGTTATGCGGTTTGACCGATAAAGATCTTCGTAGAATATGTAGGAGCCAATATGGGCATCCAGGTTCCGCTATTGGTTATTGACCAAGAATAGTTCTAGGTCATGTCTACATAGTTCTCGAACCCGTAGGTCCGCACGCTTAAGGTTTCGATGACAGTTATATTATGAGTTTATGAGTTTTGATGTACCGAAGGAGTTCGGAGTCCCGGATGAGATCGGGGACATGACGAGGAGTCTCGAAATGGTCAAGACGTAAAGATCGATATATTGGATGACTATATTCGGAGTTCGGAAAGGTTTCGAGTGATTCGGGTATTTTTCATAGTACCGAAGAGTTACGGGAATTCGCCGGGGAGTATATGGGCCTTATTGGGCCATACGGGAATAGAGGAGAGAGGCCAAAAGGAAGGAGGCCTACGCCCCCCCTCTGGTCCGAATTGGACAAGGGGCGCAGCCCCCCTTTCCTTCTTCCTCTCCCCCTCTTTCCCCTTCTCCTACTCCAACAAGGGAGGTGGAATCCTACTAGGACTAGGGAGTCCTAGTAGGACTCCACACTTGGTGCGCCCCCTCCTAGGGCCGGCCTCCTCCCCCCTTGCTCCTTTATATACGGGGGCAGGGGGGGCACTCCTTGACACACAAGTTGATCTACGGATCGTTCCTTAGCCGTGTGCGGCGCCTCCCTCCACCATATTCGACCTCGGTCATATCGCCGCGGAGTTTAGGAGAAGCCCTGCGCCGGTAGAGCATCATCATCGTCACCACGTCGTCATGCTGACGGAACTCATCCCTGACACTTTGCTGGATCGGAGTCCGGGGATCGTCATCGAGCTGAACGTGTGCTGAACTCGGAGGTGCCGTACGTTCGGTACTTAGATCGGTCGGATCGTGAAGACGTACGACTACATCAACCGCGTTGTCATAACGCTTCCGCTTACGGTCTACGAGGGTACGTGGACAACACTCTCCCCTCTCGTTGCTATGCCATCACCATGATCTTGCGTGTGTGTAGGAATTTTTTTGAAATTACTACGTTCCCCAACAATTGTAGCCCCAGAGATGAAGATGTCAAAGAGGGCCTGTCGAACGCCTGAGGTCCGACCAGACAGAATCAATGAGGCCTTACCTCATGAGCTTCATGCATTTCTGCTTTAAGATCTATAGATGAATTATTGTGTTCCTAAATGTTTCATTTTCCTTTTTAAACATGTGTCTCAACGTGGTTGTTTAGCGGTTTCGTTATGAGATGAAATCAAGAGCGAAGAACTCCTCAATTTGAAAAAATAGGCTCAACTATTTGAAAACAAAACGAAACAATATTAAGCATCTCTTCATTTGTAAAAAGAACAACCATACATGAATTTTTTTTGTGTGAATTCACAATTTCGGCTAACAAAGTGCAATAACCTAATGTGACTTTTTATCTGGAAGTTATGCATTTATTTTGCCTGCAATTTTAGGTTTGCAATAGAAAAATATACAGTAATAACCGAAAAATACAACTGTCCAATATGCATAATTTTAAAACAAGCAACTCTCCAATATGCAATTCAGTGGCATACAACTACAGCATTTTGGAGACAGTGCCGCTCAAAAATAGAAAAACAAAAAAGGGATTTATATTTTCGAAGTTACAAGAAGGCACAATATTAGGCCTGCACAATTAATATCGATATCAAGGAGCCGTAATAACAGGGAGAATCTCAGCCACCCACATTCATCACACAACCATGCCAATCATAGTGCGATTTCACATGATTCAGCTGTGCTGAATTTAATTATACTCCTATGACGTGAATCGCGATGGTTTTAGTGCTGATTTACACTATAGTTTTCCATCAGGAGAACAAACATAAGTACTTTTCAGACCAGTTGGGCAGCATTTTCTGAAATTCAGATACTATCAAAAGTTATTTCTCTTTATATATAGCTCTTCTCACTCTACAAACTGATCAGCAGATGCATGTAGATGTGGTAGTACTACTACAACTAGCATCCCGGCGGTCGACATCTTCCCGAAAATAAGCCAAACAGCACCTATCGATGCAACGCAACTGGTAATTACGCGGTCGTATACGCAAGTGTAACGCACGCCGTCGATCGCTGCGGCAGGTGGGCTGATGAGTACAGCAACCACCAACCACCGGCAGCGGCGGCGGCAGAGGAAGACAGGCAGGACAGCGACGAAATGTACAGGGGAAGATGGGCGGCGGCGGCGCGTGGGCGCGATCAGCAGATGACGCACGAGTTGGGGTCCTCCTCGACGCTGTGGACGATGTAGCGCGGCTGCGGCGGCATCGGGTACCAGTAGGGCGGGTACACCGGCACGGCCGGCTTCGCCTCCTGCTGCTTCTTGTCGCCGTCCTTCTTGTCCCCGTCTTTCTTGTCGCCGCCCTCCTTCTTGTCGCCGTCCTTCTTGTCCCCGGCGGGCTTCTTGTCGCCGCCGCCGTCCTTCTTGTCGTCCTTCTTCTCCTCCTTGGCCGGCCCGACGGAGAAGATCTGCGCGCCGGGGAAGAGCTTGCGCAGCTTGCCGACGACGGCGACAGGGTCGACCGTGCCCATGACGGTCATCTTCTGCTCCTTCATGTCCACGCCTAACTGGTCGATGCCTGTGGTAATTGAAATTCAGATAGTATGTATCAGGATTCTGGCCTTCCATTCTGCACATAATTACAGTCCGGCGAAGCAGAGCAAGAGGAAACGGAAGGGGGGAAGCAGGGATGAGTGGAGTACCGTGGAGACCGGAGACGGCCTTGAGCGCCTTGGCCTTCTGCCTGTCGTCGTTCACGTCCAGCTTCACCACAACCTTCTGCAGCCATCAGACAAGATAACAAAATCAGCAACCAAGAACCAGAAAACAGGAACCAAATTAACCCCTCAGCTCGATCGATAGACTGCAAGCAACCACATACACACCTTCATGGCGGCGAGCGACCGGGGAGGATCCTTGAACGGCGGCGAACTGCTCCGGGCGAGGCGACGGGAACTCAGCAACGGGACAAGGCGGGAGGGCGGAGCGAAATGGAACGGCCGGCCGGCGTGCGTCGTGTACTGTGTATCTGGCGATGGATTCTGTGGCTACTGGCAATGTACAAATGGTGGCAGAGGCAGTGGCCGGCCACTGGTTTTATAGTCGGGAAGCCAGGGGCGGCACCGGAGCGCGACCCGGCGTGGCGTGGCGAGAGCAAGGCCCGGCGTTTGCGTTTACGTCGGGGCCAAGGAAGCCGCGACGAAGCACGCGTCGGGCGGACCGTGTGGTATCAAACACCGGTGGATTACGCCGAAAAAAACAAACACCGTTGGATAACCGCACGGCGGCAATGAGTACGTAATCATAAGGGTCGATTTGGGGGGAAATAAACAGGGGCAACCGGGCGCTCCACCCCACTATACGAGTTTCAAATTTAAAAAAATAAAAATAAAAGATTCTTGAATATCAAATCCTGATGTCCAATCTATTTCTGTGTGAAGTTTCGTGAAAAATACCAAAAAATATATCCTTGACGAACAAAATACAGTCCAACCTACAATCCATCTAAACCGTTATTTTTATACACAAGGTTTTATTTCGTCTTTTTGTCACTGATACATTTTCCTGACCAATCTTGCTAAGTCTTAATCGACTGAGACTTCGTTAAGTCTTGGTGGATGTTATATTTGTGAGATCTTATATTAAGATCTATATAAAAAAATTAGTTGTTTTTCTCTCTTGCATGTTATGTCACTTGACTGAGATTTAGCTAAATCTCAGTCGACTGAGACTTAGCCACACTTTTTCTAAACTAAATGTACATATAGAGGGGCGGAGCACCCATTGTGCTACAAATCCTCTTCCGCCCTTGTGTCCCAGGCAAAAAACCTCAATCTGATTTTTGTTGGCTGCGTCATCGCCACCTCCTTATTGAGGGCTTTGTCTTGAAGTTCCGGAGATGAATTCCAGCGTGAAAAAACAAACTAGGGTTTGTGCCTCATGTCGGCTCCGCCGCAGGTCCGCCTCGTCTCCAGTGGCCTTAGGGCTATGGGGGTGTGGTGGATCCTGGCAAGGACCGGCGGGAGGGCTCTGCCGTTAGTCATTCCTTTAAGATTTTTTAGGGTTTGTGTCCTGCTCAGGAAGGCAGACGGCGGCGGCTCTCTGCAGATGAAATAAAGGTCTTCCCGCCTAGCCCCTGTTCCAGTGGTGCGTCTATCATCGCTGGTGGGTGTGTGGAGCTGTGTCTCTCACGAATCTATCCTTGATGGATTTGCTCGGATCTGGTTGTTGTTTGTTTATGTTTGTGTGTCTTCGGGTTGGATCATTTCGATCTATGTTATTCTTCATCGGCGGCGGTTGCTATTCTAGTGCGCTGGTCCTATCGGGCCTTAACACGACGACTTTCTGACTGTCTACTACAACAAGTTGTGCCCGACTCCGACGAGGGAGGGGCGATGACAGCGGCACGCCTTCGGCTCGTTTCAGTGCTTGCAGTCGTCGCTAGATGACCTACGGATCTGGATGTAATTTTATTATTTTTGGTGTGTCGTTGTACTGCCATAATTGAAGATGAAAAGATCAAAAAAAAATCTTGAAACAAAAAACAATCTTCCGCCCTTTTTATTTGTGGCTCGGTGCGTCCCGGTCCGGCATTGTTTTTTCTTTACGTGAAACACAGGAGTTTATTGCATGGATGAAATTTGGTTACAATCAGCCCTTAGGCTGCTAACAATGAAAGATGGGCAAACGTCCATCCAACACTCGGATACCGCTAAACTAGTAGCATGTTTGGCACACAAGTCGGCCGTGCCGTTGGCATCCCTACTAATATGTTGAACCGAAAAAGAGGCAAAATTTATAGCGCTCTCTCTCTGATTTCATCGAAGATAGGCATAACAATAGATCTTGGTATTGTGACGCGAATGCCAGAGGTTCACCATATCCAAACAGTCAACCTCCATTATCACATGCGAGAAGCCCCTTAGTTGGGCGAAAATGACTCCTTGGCGGAAAGCAAGCACTTCGGCGATGAAAGGGTCGGTGACACCACGTAGGGGCTTGCTCCATGCACCCAAGACAGAGAGGGTGAGACTTGTTTGGACGAGTGGGCGGGTGGGGGGAGTAGTATACTGTACTGTATCGTACAGAGCGTGCGCGTGGAGGTGGGGGAGCCGGGAAGGATCCAATCCATGATGCGCGACGGGGCCAGTGGGCGCGCGCGGTGGCCCGCGGCCGGAGGACCTTGGCGAGTCGTCTCTTTCGTCGACGGTATGAACGGGCACGTGCCGGGCGGGGGTGAGCAACTGCTAGCGGCCATTGACTGAACGACTGACTTGGGAGCAAGCAAGCAGATCCATGGACCGATCTGGCATTGGAGTGTAGCGCAGTGCTGTCGCTGGCTTTTTGCCAATTGTGTCGTGGGATTCGACTTGATCCCAACACACCCGAACCTCATCACCATCATCATCATTGCTGCTACGGCGACCGCAGACGGTCGGTCCAGTTCTGCGCCATCCGGTCAGCTGTCAATCACGTACGGCCCGGAATTTAGCAAGAGGAAGGAACGCCACAGCACGAGCCTTTGTACGGCTAACGGTTTGGTCTGGTCACCACGGGCACGGCCGCACGGGCGCGGCTTTCTATTGAGGAACCAGACAGACTTTGTACCGTGTAGAGCGGCTTCCTCCTTCGAGCCCGCTGCTTTTCAAACTCCGGTCGCCACGAGGCCACGCCACCGAAGAAAATCAGTCCAAAAGCTCGCGACCCTTTTCCACAGTTGAAGAGATGAAGCTCGATCATCGCGACTATCTCGGTCAGAAAGGTGCAGTAGTAGCAGGACAACGTCGTGCCGCTATGCTCATGAGGTTCTTCCGTCGACCGTCGCGACATGGATAAAACTATGCTCGCGCAGGCACCGATGGCTGCATTTGCTGTTAACAATGGTGGGTCGACCAATCGCCCTGCGGATTTGCCGGCCCCTGCTGGTGCGTAGTAGTACGAGCAAGCAGGAACGAATTAAGATGTGCTCATGGATCATGGATGACGTGTTGTTATGGCAGTGGGGATGGAATATGGAGTATTTGTTATTACAACCCGTGGTTAACAATGCATTAGGTCGTAATCAGATGTCAGGGCTCGTGAACGAACAAGTATATATCAATTGGAGTTTCTGTTTTTCTTTTAAATGAAGCAGGTATGACATTGCGATTGGTGCGGAGAAGAGCCGTGCAGTTACTAGAGTGCGTACACGTCGGGCCGGGCGTCAATCGGCTGCGGGCACTGGAGCGTAGCAAAAATGCTAGACATACAAAGACTTACACGCTTTTACACGCTCCTTTCATCTAACAACCAATCACAAACCTCTCCTCCCCTGATTTTCAAGGGGGTGGGCCGCCCCGCTCATCTATTGACCAATAAAGGTTAACCATCCTGTAAAAGCCTGTAAATCGTTTCTACGTGTAGCATTACCGGGAGCGTAGTGCAGCTAGCTTTTGCCAAATAGTGCCCGGCCTTGCCTGATCATCGTTGCTACTACAGCCGTACAGCGACGGAGGAGATGGCGAAAGGCAGGACTGCGACTGTTTTCGAACATACTTGATGATACGGTGCTACGTCATGGAATGGAATGCTTCTAGCTGCTTCCCCTTGGCCATTGGCGAGCGGCTGCGCAAGACAAGCTAAAACTTACACTGCGTACGGTAAGTTTTTCTTTTTGAGGGGTCACTGCCTGGGGTAAGTAAGTGGCTCAAGCAACTAGCTAGCGATATTGATCCTGCAGCACGGGCTCTCCACACAGACAGATAGACGGATCGATCCTTTTCTTCTTAAGCTAAATATATATAATAAAACGTATATGCGCGTCCCGCTTTGGCCCGTGTCCGTGACGAGTCAAGCGAATAATGCATGCGATGCGATGCGCGGCGACATCTTGGTGTCCAAACCATCCCTTTCAACTGACGTACTGAATGATCAGCGCATATCCATCAACACGGGCGCCTATCCTCCGGCAACCAGACCGACCCTTCCATCACGTTCACTATTTATGAACAAACGCTGCCGTGGAAATTTTGGCGACAGTAACCTCCGTGAGCACAATAGGGAAGCTTTTTTTGCATGCGTATCCCGTAGACGATAAGTGTCGCCGGCCGGCCGGAAAAGGAGTATCGCCGCGTGTGTGCGTGTCCTTCGTCCACGACACTCGCTCAGTCGCTCTCGCGTCGGCCTCCCACGAAAGGGAGGAAGAAAACAGAGCAGCAGGATCGCCGTCCGTCCAAAAAGGCTGCCGGGTACCACGAACCTATGACTTGATCTTGCTCCATCTAGCGCATAATCAATCCATCTCTATCAACTTTGGAGTCCGAGCTATCCGTTCTTTGCCTCCAGATCGAAATCACGGTGGGCGGGATTATCATCATACAATAATGGAAGACAATAGGCATGCATGCGTCAACGGTCCATGAGGTGCGACCACAAAGCAGGAGTCCATCCACACGCTGATCCATTGGCCAGCTTAGCTAACCTAAATTATCATGCATAAATAATGGAGGGACGACCAATCAAACTGCGGTTAACAATGTATTAGGTCCTAATGAGATGTTAGGCCTCATGAACAAGCTGTATGTCAAGTGGGGCTTAAAATGGGAAATTATATCTTGACGAACGTTAGTTTTCTAGGACTTCCCAACAAACGCCTTCTGTGCCGTCGGATGCAGCTTGTTCACGGATCATGGAGCACGGGGGTGGTCGTCACGTCGTTTTGTGCACAGATCTGCTACATTCACATACTGCATGAACGAGGAGCATCTTTTCTACCCCACTCCTCTCTCGTTCCTGATACCAAGTCTGCAACCCTTGCCGCTCTTAGTGGTTGTCCTCCACGATTCACTGTCGCGGCTCGGGCTGGCGCTCCTAGCGGTACGGTGGTGGCTGACGAACCCATCCGGCCCCATCCCCACCGTGCTTGAGAGGAGGCGGAGCTGAAGGGTTCGCGAGGAAGCTGAGCACAGAGGGGGAACGAGCAGCTACGAACACCTGAGGAATATGCGGCGTTGCTTGAGGTGGCGGAGCACGGAGGGGGAGGCATGGTCGTGCCTTGTAACCGGCGCCATCCGTGCAGGAGACATACTATAGCTTCGCCGACCGACGCCTCGGCCTTGAACCCTTGTGCCTAGCTGCTCGCCATGGCCGCATCCGGCCGTCGCAAGGAGCTCATGCGCTTGATCCACCACCGCCCGCCTCGCCCGACCGTGACATGCTCATCCCCTTAGAGCATCTCCAGCCGCACCCCCAACAAGGCTCCCCAGGCGATTTTTCGGCCGCCGGCGCCAAAAAATCGGCCCAGTCGCGTCTCCAGGGGCCCATTTTTCACCGGCTTGGGCCGAAAGTGGCGCCGGCGGACCCAACCCGGCCCGCTGGGGGGCGCTCGGGGGCGCCGGGCGAATCGTTTTTGGCGCGAAAGCGCCATGGGCTAGCCGCGTCAGCGACACCGCCCGCCTCGTCTTCTCCCGACGCCTCGGTTTCCCGTGGGGAATCAATGACAAGGATGCCGCCGGTCAGCTTTGCCATTGATTTCTCACGGGCGGCGCAGCACGGGGCGGCGGGCCGCCGCGCGCCGCCGCCACCAGCCGGGGAGGGGGCCAGCAGGGGCGCCCGAGTCAAGGAGGAGAAGGCCGATGATGGCAGCAACGACGGCGACTTCTCGGCCTTCAGCAAGTTTTTTTTTATTAGTTTTTACATGTAATGGCGACTACTCGACTTAAATCGGCGAATATAAGCCCAAGTTTGCCGAAATTTGGCGTGTTTTAGTCGAACGTAGCCTAAATTTGCTACACAGTTTTTTTCCCGCGCCTGGGGCCGGCCCTGGGGGCGGCGGCTGGGGACCAACTCACCCCAGGCCCATTTTTTTCCGCCGGGTCACCTCCAGGCGGCGATTTTAGGCGCCCCCTGGGGAGCCAACGGCTGAAGATGCTCTTAGTTTCTTCTTCCCCTGCTCGGTCCCCTCCCTCTTTGGTCCTATGTTTTTGCATGGCCCCAACGTGCGTTCAAGCTGATTAATAACTAATCAAAAGGTGTTGATGGATGACGTGCAGTTGCAGTGTAGGTGAAATTTTGTTACATGTAGTTAACAATGTATTAGGTCATAATCAGATATTAGGACCCGCGAATGAATTACTATTTTGTTTTCATAAAGGATAAAGTAGTTATCAAGTAGCGATTTTATTTTCCGGTTGATATAACAGTGAGGGGTACGACCTTGGATATGATCACCAGCCGGTGCAAAGATAGGTAGATGTGGTATCATGTAGTATCTATATCTATATTTATATTATACTACTATTAAAAAAGCAAACACAACTCCCCTTAAAACCACACAACAAACTGTACACAGGATAATCAGGGCCCTCCGATCAAATTAAGTTAAACACATCCTACTGTCCATATTACGTCAATGTTCCGCAACCCAAATCAATGGCTCGGATTAATTGTTCTGCCGGCAGACGCCGTGGTCTGCCCATTGTGCTAGCGCTCCGTGTCCCCCGGTCCTCGCGGCCCCATTACCTCAGCCCTCTCCCCAATCCAATCTCCCTCCTGAAAAATCGCCATCGCCAGCCCGCCGATCGCCACTCCTCCTCTTCTGCCAGATTGGCACTAGCGAAGGATTGCCAGCCACCCGAAGCGACCGGAGCGGCGAGCGGCGGAGAAAGGGAAAGATGGCGGGCCGGCGGCGAGGGAGGAGACGTTGCGGGCGGCGGGCATCCTGATCAAGCACGAGGGGTCCCGGCGCAGGGCGTCCTGGAAGAACCCCGAGGGTCGGTCGGGTAATCTCCGCCACCACGGCCACCGCGCGCCTCGGCGAGCTCCGCAACTAATCCTCGCCGGTCGCGCCTCCTTCGCCGACCTCGAAGCGCAGCATTCCGCCCTCCGTAGATCGTGCTGCACCATCTCCTTTCGCGTCGCCGCCGTCCCGTATCCTATCTCCCTGACCCGGCCCATGCCACATCTCTCTCCCCGATCGGACCTGTGCCGGTGTACGCGCATCTCCCGCCAGCGCATGTGGCAGATGAGGTCGGGGCCCCGGTGCAAAGAATGGCCACAGTTGCGCAGTCCCACGTTGGTGGCCGTCGCCTGCGGAGTATAGCAGAGGAGCGTGTGGACCAGGGAAGCGGGCGGAGCTCCGGCAGCACTGCAGCCGTCGTTCTCTGACCTGTTCTCTGAACGTGTTAACATGCTTTCCTGATCTAACTGACGGTGCAAGTAGTCATTTAACTGCAGGTCAGCACATATCTATGTCCATTTAACTGGTGGCGCACTGGTCCTTCTGGCCAGCATCGCAGTCGGCGAGCCTGCCGAGTGGCGTGGTGGAGCAACCCTTGGCTGGCTAGCACATCACGAGCGGCTGTGGCGTGTGAAATCCTTAAGGATTGTAACCGCAGGGGAATAGATAAGAGACCATGTCTCTTTGACTTTTTGGTCCTGTATTTTATACAGAATGGCAATGATAGGCCAAAAATCATGGATATGTTATATAGTCCTTGTTCATACTTGGGGACTCCAGTATGATGGATTGTGCTTGCTATTATTAAACATAACGATATTATTCTTTCTTGTATTGCAGATTATCAAGACATTGGTGATCACATTAAACCAACATAGTAAGCTATCAGATTTCTTAGTTACGCTGAAGTAAGTACAACTATTGGTCATACTTCGCCCATGGAGCATGTAGCATGCCACAATGTAAAGAATTACATAGCAGATCATAATATTGGGAGCAACCGAGAAGCCTTACCTGGGGTTTAGTGATGTTGATTAATATACTCCCTCCATTACAAAATACTTGTCCTGGTTTTAGTTTTAGTTCAAATTTGAACTAAAACCGCGGCAAGTATTTTGGAATGGAGGGAGTAGCATATTTGTCTTCATAGTTTCTGTTCTACCCATTACCTTTAATATTTTTAATTCTGACATTTCGGTGAAGGTCACACTGGTGGAAGAGATCTCATAGCATGTGTGCACGGTACCACCCATAGTGAATCATCAGTAACTAAGGTATATTCTCTGCCAATATCTGTATTTTGTTTTTACATGATATCTTGATTTAACTACGTTTTACTATGTTATGCCTTGGCGTACAGAGCTCATTCTATTTAGGTAGAGACTGGTATTTTAAAATGTGTATTTATACACTTTGCCTTTTCTTTTCATTACCTTGCTTCTTCCTTGTTTTCTGTTTTGTGGAAACTTGGAACAATAGTTGATTTGTAATATTATGTTGTGCTACCAGATTATCTTCTATATGCATGTGAATTCTCATATCTATGTCTTGCTAGGCAGCCAGACCCACCAGATTTCAGAGAAAAGTACAAAACAAACCTATAAGCAATGCTAAAGGCATCAATGGATATATATAGGAGGTATGAACATGACAATCGAGTAGGCTTTTATGCAAGTTGTGTCCTTACTTAGTAGGTACTTAAATGTCGTGATCATTGTGTTGTCCCTTCCTAACAATTCCGCATGAAAAGTATTGATTTATCTCAAATTCGCAATTTTCTGAAAAATTCGGAATCATATCGATTGGCATTATGCAGGTTTGTGAGACACTACTTTCCATAAATCTTGTTGAGCGCTACGATATTTTTGTAACCATGATCATTTGAGATTCTCTTTACATTGTTTGCCGCCATCCTCATGGATATGAGTGGAAGAAGGATTCTTCTAACAATATGAGATGATAAATTGTCGACTGATGCATATGAAGACAAAGTATTAAGTAGGACTTCGTTTTGAGAATCTTTTTTTTCAGATCTACACATCTGGAACATTCCCGAGCTTCCTTTTCACATGAATATCATTCTACCTCTAGGTAACAACATATTTGTGAACCGTAGTGATAGAAAAATGATCATGGGAGACTAGCATGCTATCATAAAGTTGATGTTAAAAAGAAAAGTAGTGGCAAGGAAAACTTATTTTGTTTATTGTTTGTGTATGTAACCTGAACACTAAATGATGTTTTAGGCACATTGTTTATTCTGGTAATATGTTCCCGCATTGGCCCTTTCCAACATCATGGTAAGGAGTATGTCACTCATTATCTGCCTTGTAATCTGTTTTTTAGGGCCATTGTATTTTGTTGTAGTATGGTTCTAATGATTTTTGAAAAATGTATCTTCTGAATGTGATATTCACTTGGAGTATGGCTCCAATGAGTTTCGAAATATTATCTTTTGAATGTTGACCAACCATCCAATCTGATGAAGGTTTTCACTTTGTGAAACCATGATTGATGTGTATAATTTATGTTGCAGTAGAATAACCTTTTTTATATGTATATTTTCAAAAACAGTGGTGTTTTGGATAGCTTTTTTTGCAGATTGCTAAAACTGAAAATCAAGACAAGCCTTGTGCCCATACACCAATAAAGGCTGGTTAAGAGAAATGCTATTACTATGCACTCATGGAACACTATGGTGGCCATGCATTGTGCTTGGACGTGATCTAAGTTTCAACTTACAACCTAGCAACATTATCTTTTCCTGGCTGCAGGAATTAAATTACGGCTTCAGTGTTCCTAATGATTTATATCTCAATGTAGCACTGAATCCTTTGTTGTGACTGTATCCTTTGTTGTGACTGGAAAGTCATCTGAAGGCATATGATATGTTGTTTTTTGTCTTTACTGGGTATTTTGCAGCAACGAACATGCGTGAAGTATTGTTTGTGTCTATTAGTTGAGACGTGCTCTCAGTCTTCAAATCTTGAATTCTAACCAGACGTGCGTTGCACGTGCATGCTTACTAGTGTAGGCAGGGTAGATAAGCTGCTCCGCTTCAATGGACCGATCTGGCATTGCAGTGTGTTGCTGTCGCTCAACACAAACATGGATCAATCGAAACCTTGAGAGCGAAGGATCTCCATAAAGGCGCACGGGTAGGATGACGACGTCTCTCTCGCTATAAAAGCGTGCTTATTAATTCCATAGTGCACTACACAGTTCAGCTCTCATGTTCTTCTGTTGCTAACAAATGGATAAAATAATCCGTAGAAGATTAAAGGAAATTCTTGGTCAAGCGGTGACGGATGCGTCCACGGGTCCATGCGGTGCGCGAACGGAGCCGGAGGAGTTCATCCACGGATCCACCCACCCACTCACCGATGGCTACCTTTGCTGTTAACAATGTTGGGTCGAACCAATCGCCTTGCAGATATGCAGGTCCTGAACTCCCGGTACGTAGTAGGCAAGAACGAATTAAAATGTGTGCTCTTGGATCATGGATGACGTGCTACTAATGCAGTGTGGATGGAATATTGTTATCACGACCTGCAGTTAATAATGCATTAGGCCGTACAGTGGCGGAGCTTGAGTAGAAATCGTGGAGGGGCCATGAGGTGGAGGGGGGCAAACATGATTATTTTCAGATGATTTTTAGTGAAAAATAGACTTAACACAAAAGAATATATATACATGTATTCTTGTGAGCTGGGGGGTGGGGGGAGGCATGGCCCAGATTGGCCCCCACAAAGCCTTGCCTGACCATCGTTGCTACTACAGCGACTGAGGGCATGGCTAGTACGTAACCCTAACCCAGCACTGAAGCCACAATCCATGGCCAGAATCAGGACTGTGACTGTTGTTGAGTACTCTACATGATGCTACGCCATCATCATCGTCTTAAGTCCGAGCTGTCCGTTCTCTGCGTAGAGAAATCAGGGTGGGTGGGTGGGCGGGGTTTGCAGAATAATAGAACGGGATTAGCATGATGCATATGCATGCGTCAACTGGTCAACGGTCCATGCGGTGCGTGAACAAACCGGCAGCCCACGTACACGCACAGACTGATAGCTCACTGACGGTGACGAGCCACTTGCTATGGACAATGGACGGGGCCAGTGGGCGCCGGGGGATGGCCGTGCGCGGTGGCCAGTGGCCGGGACGACGAACTTGGCGAGTCGTCTCTTTCGTCGATCGTACGAACGGGCACGTGGCGGGCGGGATTAAGCAACTGCTAGCGGGCATTGACTGAACGACTGACTTTGGAGCTGGAGAGATCCATGGACCGATCTGGGGTTGGAGTGTAGCGCAGTGCTGTCGCTGGCTTTTTGCCAATTGTGTTGTGGGATTCGACTTGATCCCAACACACCCGGGCCTCATCACCATCATCATCGTTTTTGCTTCGGTGGATGCACACTGTCAGTCCAGTTCTGCGCCCACCGTCGATCAGCCGGCAACCACGTACGGCCCGGAACGACTCAAAAAAAAAAGAGTACGGCCCCGGAATTAGTAAGAGGGGAGGTACATAACTTAAACAGTATACGAATAAAGTACCCGCTGCAGAGTTTGCTGGGGAATCGGATGCACGGTTAACTAACGGTTTGGTCGCATGTGCATCAGTAATCAGTCAGGGGAATAATCAGCGTGGCCTCCTCTTGAGGAACCAGATTTCCTCGTTGGGGCATACACCGCTGCCTGCCTTTGAAGCTTGTTGGGTCGCCACAGAAGAAAATCTGTCCAAAAGCTCGCAACCCTTTTCCACAACTTTTTTCCAGCGTGCTTGCTCAAATCCATAAAATAACCAGTAGAAAAGGCTTAGAAGAAAATTCTTGGTGAACCGGTGACGTACGCATCAACGGTCTATGCGGCGCGGGAACGGAACGGTAGGACTCCATCCAGCCACGCACTGACGGCATCATTTGCTGTTTTTTTTTTGCAATGAAAAGAGAGTTTTATTTCATATGAATAGGGTTACAATCGAGAGGCACCAACTCCTCAATACAAGGTGGACCTCTATCAAGCCATACCGCAGTAATGCTTTCCGTACGGCTATACAATGCCAAACGATGTGCCACCCTATTTTGCTCCCGCTTAATTTTCGACGGAATAAACTCCCGCTCAAACATGTGGTGCCGAATCTCCGCCATCAGATGTCCATATGCCGCTCTGGTGAGACTCTCCCCAGACATGGCCGCCAGTGCATCCACGGAATCAGACTGAACGATGATAGGTAGGGTACAATGCTGAATAGTTAGTGCCATACCCTGCATTATGCATGTAGCTCCGCCTCCAACGTATCATTACAGTTGAAGATGCATCGGTAGGCAGCGAATATCACGCTGCCATCCTGCCTGCGCAGTATCATCCCCGCCTCGCCGATCCATCGCCTTGCGGATTTGCTGCGCCCGACGACATTTGTTGTTAACAATGGTGAGTCGACCAATCGCCCTGCGGATTTGCTGCCCCCGGCTGGTTTTTTTCTTTTTTTAGGCTACCCCGGCTGGTGCGTAATACTGGCAGGCAGGAACGAATTAAGATATGCTCATGGATCATGGATGACGTGTTGTTATTGCAGTGGGGATGGAATATATTTTTGTTATTATTACGACCCGTGGTCCTGTGGTTGGATGGTTAGAGGGATTGTGGTATCCCCAGCCCACCAGAATTCAAATCCTGGTGCTCGTATTATTCCTGGATTTATTTCAGGATTTTCGGCGATGCGCATTCAGTGGGAGGAGACGTTCCCGTCGACGACGAGGTGACTACGTTGACTTGGTAAATTTCAAGATGATATGTCGGCTCAGTCTTTCGGAGATGCTCATAGGGGTAGGGTGTGCATGTGTGTGCGTTCATAGGGTGGATGTATGTGCGTGTATATGAGCGCTTGCGTCTGTACTGTGTTAAAAAAAACAATGCATTAGGTCGCAATCAGATGTCAGGGCTGGTGAACGAACAAATATACTCCTTCCATTACAAAGTAAATGACTCAACTTTGAACTAACTTTGTGTTATCTATTTTGGAACGGAGGAAGTATATATCAAGTGATCTCGTGGGTAACTGCTCACGGTGTTGTAGTAAAGGTGGATCTGAAGAATTTTCCTTTCGTCTCGATCGATCGGTCGCTTTTGCTGCTGCTGTTGGTTGCGATTGGTGCGGAGGAGAGCCGTGGGTGCGTGGAGGCCGGTGTGTGAGTCGGACTCCGGATGGGACGGATGACGCGCGACGGGGCCGGTCAGGCCGGGACGACCTTGCCGAGACGTGTTCACTCGTAGTGCGTACACGTCCGGCCGGGCGTCAGCTGTGAGCCTGTGAGCATAGGTGCGTAGTGCAGCTAGCCTTTCCCAATAGTGCCCGGCCTTGTCTGATCATCGTTGCTACTACAGGGACAGACAGAGGAGATGGCGAGCACGTAATCCATCGTCGCTCCAGCCGCCAGCCATGGCGAAAGGCAGGATTGCGACTGTTTTCGAATACTTAGATGATATGGTGCTACGTCATGGAATGGAACGCTTGTGCCTGGTTTACCCTAGGCCACTAGCGAGCGGCAGTACTGCAAGATAAGCTAAAACTTACACTGGCTTGGCACAAGCAACTAGCTAGCGATCGATGGCGATCTCGCAGCACGGGCCCTCCACACAGATAGAGGAATCGATCGTTTTCGTAAGCTAAATATACGTATATGCTCTCTAAAAAACACGAATATGCGCGTCTCGCTCTGGCCCGTGTCAGTGACGAGTCAAGCGAATAATGCACGCGATGCGATGCGATGCGCGGCGACATCTTGGTGTCCAAACCATTCCTTTCAACTGACGTTCTCAACGATAAGCGCATACCATCAACACGGGCGCCTTTCCTCGGCCGCGATGCTGACTGACGGCCTATCCTCCGGCAACCATACCGACCCTTCCATCGCGTTCACTATTTATGAACAAACGCTGCCGTGGAAAATTTGGACACAGTAACACTCCATGAGCATAATCGGGGAGCTTTTTTGCATGCGTATCGCGTAGTAGACGATAAGCGTCGCCGGCCGGCCAGGAAAGGAGTATCGCCGCCTGTGTGTGCGTGTCCTTCGTCTTCGACACTCGCTCTCCCGTCGTCCTCGCACGAAAGACAGGAAGAAAACAGAGCAGCGATCACCAAGTAGGTTAGGATCGCTGTCCATCCAAAAGGCTGCCAGGTACCACGAATGATCTTGCTCCATCTGGCGCATAATCATTCCATCTCTATCAACTTTGGAGTCCGTTCTTTGCCTCCAGATCGAAATCACGGTGGGCGGGATTATCATACAATAATGGGAGAGAATAGGAATGCACGTCAACGGTCCATGTGCGAGCACAAAGTAGGAGTCCATCGACACGCTGAGAGCATCTCCAACAGCCGCGCTTCGCGCCGCGCGCAAAAAACCTGTTTGCCGCCCGCGCTTCGGCTGGTTTAGCGCGGCCGCCAGCGCTGGCTCCAGCAGCCACGCTATAATGCAGCGCGGGCGACTCGTCGGGCATTTAACATATATGGCATTTTGGACACAAAATGAGTTTGAAATATTCATCAAAATGCAATGAACATGTGAAATTTGACACAAACAAGTTGATGAATAAAAGTTCATGCCCACAAGTTCAAAATCATGCCCACAAGTTTATCCAACCAAGTTCAAAATGCAAACTAAAGTTCAAGACATAAATGAAAGACACATCAATCATCTTCCTCGTCTTCGTCCTCATCTTCCGAAGACGATTCTTCCGCCTTCGAAGATGAATCTTCCTCCCTAACCTCATCACGCATCGCATCACGTGAAGCTCCGACGGTGTTGGCACATCGAAAGACATTTCACCCATGGCCAGAGGTGCACCCATGCCTCCCATAAGAGAAGCAAAACTCATGCCTCCCATGGCGGTCATAGCGTCAGAGGGTGCTCCAAAGCCACCCATGACTCCCATGGCGGCCGGAGGTGCACCCATGCCTCCGATGGCTCCCAAGCCACCCATGCCTCCCATGGCGCCAAGGCCACCGCCACCCATGCCGCCGAGGCCACCGCCACCCATGCCGCCGAGGCCACCGCCACCCATGCCGCCGAGACTTCTTCACGGGCAAGGTTGACATATTCCTTTTGCGCATCATTGAACAAAGATGTGTCCAAGAAGAACAAATGCTTCTCCCATTCGAACAACCTAGATCGCTCCTCCATGCCCACCTTCCTCTACTCCAATGCCACTTTCCTCTCCTCGGCGGCCATCCTCCTTTCCTCGGCCGCCAACCTCCTCTTCTCGGCCGTGGCATCTTGGTTCCTTGCCATTTTTCTCACCTTGTTGGCTTCTTTTCTTGCCTTCACAATAGCTTCCATAGCATTTTTGAGCTCATCATCACCTTTCCTCTTCTTCTTTTCGGTTTTGTCTTTTTTGCACTCATCCGGTCGTTTTGGCTTCGAGTATGAAACCGAGTTGGGGTGGGGCTTCTCTTGCCGTTATCACTTGATACATCATCCTCCTCCTCATCATCATTCAACTCAATTGTTCGCTTGCGTTTGTTGCTCAAATGCAAATCATCCAAACCATCACGCTTCTTCCATTTCTTATCATCCTTTAACACTTCATAGCAATGAGGCAAGGTAAAGATCCTTCCTTTCTTGATCTTCCCCTTCTTGGTTGTCCTCGTCTCATCTTTGAACAAGTTTTGTGCAATGTTGTACTACAAGAAAAACAAAACAAGTTAGCACTTCGGACACCAAAAACAAGTATGAGATGAACATATATGAGATGCCACTTACTCTATCATCCTCATTTGTGCAACTTGGGTTAATCTTGTCAACTGCCTTTTGTGCGGCCGCCCACTTTTGACAATCCGAGTTGATTGTCGACCATCGGGACCGAAGTGATCTCTCGGAGCGGTCAATTCCACTCATGTTGTGAGCATCAAAGTATTCTTTCATTCGCCCCCAATACGCATCTCTACTTTGATCAGCTCCAACGGATGGATCCCTCGACACTTGCAAATAAGTATTGCATAGTAACTTGTCATCGTTGGTGCTGTAATTGCCCGCTCTTCCTTTCGGCGCGTCGACAATGCCCTCACCCTCCTCGTCCACCTCAAACTCATGGTCTTCGAAATGGATGTCATTGGTTTGCGACCAATGCGAATTGTTGGACCCAACACCCATAGTTGACATGTATGCATCATCATTGAGACTACAAAGTTTTTTGAACAATGCAAATAAGCTATCTATATGTGATGATGCATTGAAAAAATAACAAGAAAATAAAAGTTGAATTTTTTTTCACCTTGGGGGCATTTCGTCGAACACGTGGTGCGCGTCGGTGGCCAGCTCAACGAGTGAGCTCGCCGGCGCTTCGGTAGCCGCCGCGGCCGTCGAACGCCCTGCAAACTTCTTTCCCCTCGCCTTCGTGCTGCCGGAGCCGTCCGCCGCCTTGTTCTTCTTCGCGGAAGTTTTTCCCTTCTTCGGCCGCGCCGCATTGGGGAGCTTCGACGGTGCGGCGGCGGCATGGGACGGCGCCGGTGCGATGCCACCCGTCGTTGTGGTCATCCGTGGCAGCAAGAAGAGGCTGCGCGCGAGGCCGACGCTCGGCGGAGCTCCGGCGGTGGCGACGCCAACGCTCCCCGCGCTAGGGTTTCCGGCGGCGGCGGTGGCTGCGGTGGCGACGGCGGCGGCGGGGGGGGGGGGGGGGTCGCGACTATACAACGGGGTGAGCGGGGTGCCGGTGTGCGCGTCCATGGATGGCAGGGCGCCAGCGCCGGCGCGCGCGGGGCGTAGGAGGAGGAGAGGAGAGAGTGCGGCGCGAGCGCTCGAGCGTGCCGCGCGCCCGAAATACACCACGCGGGATAGTGCTTCCGACCGCGCGCGGAAGCGGGCGCCTGAAATACACCGCGCGGGATAGTGCTTCCGACCGCGCGCCCAACTCGTTATAGCGCGCGCGCCGTTTTTGCGCGCCCGCTGGAGCGACCCGCCGCGTTGCGCGCGCTAAAACGGCCTAATTTGCGGTGCGACACTAGTTTAGCGCGGCTGTTGGAGATGCTCTGATCCATTGGCCAGCTTGGCTAGTCTATAAATTATCATGCATGTATATATAATGGAAGGATGACCAATCAAACTGAATTAACAAATGAAAAAGGTTTAAGACCTGCGGTTAACAAAGATGTTAGGGCTCGTGAGCAGGCTACTACTCCCTACGTTCTAAAATAGATGACCCAAGTTTGTACTAAGTTAGTATAAATTTGGGTCATCTATTTTAGAACGGAAGGAGTATATGTCAAGTGGGGCTTAAAATAGGAAATTATATCTGTGAACCTCAGTTTTCTAGGACTTCCCACAAACACCTTCTGTGACGTCAGATGCAGTACACGGATCTTAGAGCAAGGCGTGGTCGGCATGTCATTTCGTGCACACATTCGCTACATTCACGAACCGGGAGCATCTTTTCTCCCCCATTCCTCTCTCGTTCCCGATACCAAGTCTCTGCTCCTAGTGGTTGTCATTGATGATTCACTGACACGGCCCGGGCTGGCGCTCCCAGCGGTATGGTGGTGGCTGACGGACTCATCCCCATCTCAGCCGTGCTTGGGAGGAGGCGGAGCTGAAGCGTGCGCGAGGAAGCTGGGCATAGAGGGGGGAGGAGAAGCTGCAGATGCCCGAGGCCGATGCAACGCTGCTTGAGGAGGCAGATCACGGCGGGGAAGGCACCGGCGTGCATTGCAACTGACACTACCCCTGCTGGAGACAGACTTTAGCGTCGGTGACTGACGCCTCGACCTTGAACCCTTGCACCTAGCCACTCACCATGGCCGCCTCCGGCCGCTGCAAGGAAATCTTGTGCCCGATCAACCACCGTGCCGGTGGCTCCCAAGCCTCCAACCCACCGCTCCCCTCGCCCGACCGTGGCCTGCTCATCCCCTTAGCTTCTTCCCCTGCTCGCTCCGTCCACTCCCCCCTTTCTTCCTATATCTTGCACGACCCTAACATGTATTCGAACTTGTTAATACCTAATCAAAAGGTGTTGATGGATGACGTGCAGTAGCGGTGTAGATGGAATTTTGTTACACGCAATTAACAATGCATTCAGTCATAATGAGATGCCAAGACCCACAAATGAACTACTATAAATTTTTCAAAAAGGATGAACGAATATATTAAGTAGCGATTTTAAATTTCAGCCAATATAATGATGAGGAATGCGACCTTGGATATGATCACCGACCGGTGCGAAGATAGGTAGATGTATGTAGGCAGGGTAGATACCCTGCTTGCTTCCATGGACCGATCTGGCATTGCAGTGCATTGTTGTCGCTCAAGCTCAACACAAACATGGATCAACCGAAACCTTGAGAGGCAAGGATCTCCGTTGAAAAGGCGCGTGCTAATTAATTACATCATGCACTAAACCGTTCAGCTTTCACATTCTTTCGTCGTGAAATGGATTAAATAATTCTTTGGATGGTGCTGGTAGGAAAATCATGATGAACTTGTGACGGATGCGTCAATGGTCTATGCGGTGCACGGGAACGGAACAGCAGGAGTCCATCCATCCACACACACCGCACCGATAGCTACATTTGCTGTTAACAATGTTGGGTCGACTAATCACCCTGCAGATATGCAGGCTCGTGGATCATGCTTCATGCATGACGTGCTATTATTGCAGCGGGGATGGAATATTTTTTTGTTATCACGACCCGTAGTTAATTAACAATGCATTAGGTTGTAATCGGATGATAGGACTCGTGAACGAACTACTCCCTTCGTCCCAAAATGTAAGACGCTTTTTGATATTAGTATAATATCAAAAAACGTCTTATATTATGGAACTGAGGGAGTAGTATATATCATCGAGTGGAGTTCTTAATTAACCAGATATAACAATGAGGAGTACAACCGCACGGTGTTGTAGTGCGTAATCAGGAAAAACTAAAACTCTGAGATTTTACCGTGGAATCTAGATTTCTGCCTTTTGGCTCGATCGGTGGCTTTTGTTCCGGCGGTATAGCTGGCTACTGTTGCGAGCGGTGGGGAGGAGAGCCGTGTGCGCGTGGAGGTCCGGCGAGCCGGGATTCTGGACGGGACGGATGGCGTGGGCCGGTGTCGCCAGGGGACGGCCGGAAATCTGCACGGTGCTATTGCCGCTGCAGTGGCCACTTGCCGGGCCGGGGACTCGTCGTACGTACATGTCCGGCCGGGCTGGTCAGCTAGCGAACAATGGTATCAGGAGTACAATTTAGTTACTACTTCCTCCGTTCTAAAATACTTGTCATCCAAATAAATAAAAGAAGATGTATCTAGATGTATTTTAGTTTTAGATATATATTTTTTTGTCCATTTTGATGACAAGTATTTTCGGACGGAGGTAGTAGATACTAACTGAGAATGACAACATACACAAAGCAGAGTGTACACTCAACATTCAGACATATGATTTGACCTGAAGTGCACTGACTGATGTTCTACTCATATGGTTACCATTAGCACTGCTGCTACTACTGCTATGACTAGTCAATCAGGCCAAGCCAATTACAGATTGTCATCAGTTTCATGTAGAGTAGCGCCTATGATGTTCCTTGGAAACTGGAGACTCCACTTGCCAAAACAACTATCAAATGTTGTTAGTACATGTCCACCACGCTGCCCTGTGCGTAACTGGCCGACATGTTGAGATTCTCCGCGAGTTCCACGTCCAACTCGGGACTGAAGTAGACAAGGTCCATCACTAGCATGCCATCCACGCTGCTGGTTCCACCATGGGTGATATCGTCAGGTATGTACTTTGCGTCATCTGGATACACGATCTTCGTCGCGGCATGCACGCCATAGTTGCAACGGCCTATCATATATTATTGACAAAATAAATCCCGACAGCGATTATATATTGAGTAAGAAGCACAACACGCAATAATAAGCCAATTCAAATTTAGGACTAGTGCAAGAAAACATGACAAGGTGTGGTACACCAAGTCTGAAGTATAGATCAAAGTACTAACCAAGTGCTATTAGGTACTACCTCTGTATAATGATCTAAAAGGTCTTATATCAGTTTACAGATGAAGTACTAATCAGCGGTGCGGCAGGAGAAAGGTAGAGGATGTACCCGCATATTCATAGGGTAGAGGGCAGCAGAAGTCCGGCTTTGGCTCACGTGAGTCCCACAACTCAGCGAAAAATAGAGTTCTCTGAAGCTTGGGATCAGAAGTAGCCAAGAAGTTAATGTGGTAGCGCGTAGTATGAATGAAGGGGTAGTTGCCTTCGCTGCTTTCCTCCACACCAAGGATAATACCAAGTTTATAGTTTGGTCCCTACAGCAAGCAAGAAAGAATGTTGGTCAAATGAATAAGGTAGAGCGAATAAACGTACGTACTCCCTCCATCCGGAAAAACTTGTCCCAAGCTTGTTTGTCAAATGGATGTATCTAGCACTAACTTGGTGCTAGATACATCCATTTGAGGGACAGATTTTTCCGGACGAAGGGAGTAGCACCTAATGACCGAAAACAAGTTTAATTAATGCCCCTACGTACCCAAAAATGCCGCTCCGTGTAATCCTGCAGCACCTGTTCAATGTCTGAACGTAACCATCTCCTACACCCCTCGTACGCTGATCTCTTACTTGACACCGCCCCCAAAGCATGTTCACAAAGCTGAGGAGCTTGCACGGTACCACTAGTTTTAGTCTCGGGTTTGTTGAGCCACATGAGAGATGCTACACTTACGGACGGATTGCAACGGGATTAGACTTACGGAATCACGTGGAGAGTTATTGTTGGAGAAGATTAGGAAGAAGAGGTCCCACAAGCTACAATCAGGGAAGTTGGTTGGTGAGAGACAAGTCCGTAAGCCTAATCCGTAGACACTTTCCGTTAGTGTAGCATTTTTGGAGCCACATGGCCGACATACGTGATCTGATGCCATCGACGTCCAACACACCACCACCGGTTTGAGCCTCGGTTATAAATGAGAGCAGACTGTTTCGCTCATCGGGCATTAGCAGCAGCAGCCGGTGCAGTTCACCCAGCTAAAGGGGCAGCGGGTGTCCGGCGGCCATGGCCGCCTCATGTAAGTGGTTCCTCTCTCTTGCTGATGATAACATGTCAACAACGACACATTTTGCACTGCAGAGTTTCTCCATAGCGCAAGCAACTGAGGATTGGGGGTCGGCGAGCAAAGCAAGCTTTACAAGCCCCTCGACGGAACGAACCACTGGGCGGACAAGAGTTAGGGGGTCCAGGACGTCATTGTACTCTGCAAACTTGGTGCGGTCAGAAAGTGGGAGAGAGGAGCCACAGGTGTCGTACCAGATGGAGTTGACGATGATGTTGGAGATAGGGTCACAAGAGCCGTAGCAGTGGCCGGCCTTGAGGATGCTACGCATTAGCGAACCCGAGTGTGTGGGCAGCAACTTGAGCACCTGGACGTATAGGTTGTGAATCATGCCATGTAGGTACATCTTGAGAGACTGCAGGTAACCGCACGTGTCACTGCACGTGGTCTTCAAAATGTGTTTCTGGCCATCTGCTACTCTGAGGCAATCTTGTAGCTTGTCAGGCAACAGTCCCAATTGCAGAGACGAGATGGGGGTTCCGACCCAGCTCAAGGCGGTGGAGGCAATCTTCCAACCGTCCGCTCTAGTAGTAGAGGGGATGGTCGTCATTTCGGACCAAGTAGAGTTCATGTTCTGACCGACATGAACAACCAGTCCTTGCTTGTTATGGCTTATGTGGGCGATACACATTGGGCGCATCATCGTGTGCACTACCCGCTGAATTTCTTGGACATCCTCAGCGGTGAGAGGGGAACCTCTGCCATGACCTGAAAATTGCTTCTCCAAAAGCTCAAAATCTCCTTGTTTGAGCCGGATTGCCATGAGCTCAGTCAATGTTGTGGGCGAAGGGTGACCCATTGTGGTGGCCGTCCACTTGAGGGACGCTTGCATCCTATCAGATTCAGGGTCCACTGGCTCTGCATCGTAGAGATCGTGCTGGACAAGCATGACGGCGAGGAGGAGATTGGCGTCGGCCCTGTAGAGGTAGCGGGTGGCCTGTGCCTCGGTGAGGCATCTGAAGTAGGCCACAAGGAAGGCCAGGAGACCATGGTAGGACCTGGTTGCGATCACATAACAGGCGTCGGCACCGGGGCTGGGTTTGGACCATCTAGGGCTCCTCCTGGGCCTCTCTGCGGCGGGTGAAGAGAAGGAGGAAGCTATGGCCGCGGCGTCTTTGTGGGCGGGGAGGAGGGCGATGGTGTTGAGGATGATGTTGGAGACGGGGTTGAGGAGGCCGAGGCACAAGCCGCCGGTGGTGAGGATGCTGCGGAGGTCTGGCATGGTGTCGGTGGGCAGCCGGTCGAACGCCTCCTCGTAGAAGCCGACGATGAGCTTGTAGATGGCCTGGGGCAAATCTTGGTCGGATAGAAGAGTCGCATGATCCTTGTCGTCGGTGCGGCAGCAGCCGGAGCAGTGTAAGCACGAAATCAGCCCCCTCCGGGCAAGGGGAGTAGAGGACGACATCGGTCTATTGGCGTAGGCGACGTAGAGGGTGTTTGTTTCCAGGGACTTATTGGCTTAGGGACTTAAAAAAGTCCATATAAGCCCCATCTAAACCAAACAGGAGGGACTTATAGGGACTTAAAGTGGGCATTTGGGACTTATGAAATAAGACTCTCAAGGAGGGACTTATAGGGACATATAGTTGTAATATGGTCTTATAAGGACTTATAAGTCCCAGGAACCAAACAGGTAGGGACTTTTTAGGGACTTGTAACTTATAAGTTGGGACTGAAAAAAGTCTTAGGACTTATGAACCAAACAGGGCCGTAGTCCGGGGTGTACTTTCAGGCGCACGAACTCAATTGCGTCCGAGGTGTGTTCCGGCGGGACGCGCAAGCGAGGTGTGTACGTGCTGTATTTATACACGCACAAGCTGGACAACCAGACCAAGTAGGAGTTGGAGTAGGAGTATAGACGATGAAACCTGCTGGACCGGATATGCATGCATACGACGCCTTGCCGACGTCAACACAGCGTGATAATTAGTACTCCTACTAGTATAGTATATATGGTAGGAGTATTTCCTAACAGGGTCGATACGATAAGGATTTGGAAGGTATTTCTTACCGTAACTTCTTTTTTGCGACAGATATTTTTACCATAACTTGCAGGGTGGCCTCCGCACATCTTTAGTATATTGAATGCATTTAGAATACACCTTTTAAATGCATATTCGTACTTTACAGATACAAATATTAAGATTTTATTTTTAAATAATAATAATAACAATAATCATATTCATTGTAAGCAAACAATATATCATCATCATTATTATTATTACTATTATAGCCACCACATATTTTAAGCTGAATATTATTCCACTTGTAAGGAATACATCTTCATTATTCTATCATTTATGGACTATTGATCATATAATATCACATTAATCGAGAATCTCATCGGTCCCCATAAGAATGCAGTAATGTAGAATAAGCTATCTTGCATAGTGTTTAAATAAACTACAAGAAAATGATGTAAGCAAACTATATATATATATATATATATATATATATATATATATATATATATATATATATATATATATATATATATATATATATATATATATATATATATATATATATATATATATATATATATATATATATATATATAGAAATATGCAATATAATCGACAACACAACATCACATTGAAACCACTTCATAAATATAAGTGGTTGCAAGAATCACATCTGAACATGTATTACCGCAACAAGGATAGCAAAATAAATGTCTGCACCACCCAGCTAAGAGCAATGAATCAAAGCCTACCTCATTATACGCACCTAAACACAATAAGTCGGAGAAGGATAAAGAACATGGAGAAGCTATACGTTTGCCTGAATAGAGACCTTCAAAGCTAATTTGAGTGTACTATCCATTAAAGCTAATTTATAAACTTGCAAACCTTACATTCAAAATGTGTTGTCTTTATACAATTAGCAGGGTGCCCATCAGTTACTATAGCCTTATCTTGTACACTATAGTTACATTATTATTTTTACAAATCTAAGTCTCATTTTTTAACTAAATTTACCTTCTAGTGAACTGGTCGCTAAAGTAAAACATTAATACCAATCAAACTTTTGAAACAAACTCATATTAAAGTGGAATAGTACCAGAGAGAGCATTAGATTAATATGAGCATCCAATTTATACAATAGTGTTAGCTGTTAAATATATAAAATATGAAGATTTTCCTATCTTGTTGGCCCAAAAATCACGTTTATTCCCATTTGAAGCCGAGTTCGGCATCAATGTCTCAATGGCCGCTTAAATATGTATTTCTAGTGCACATGGTGTGATTCCGATGTCAGGTAGATGATGAATCTCCTGTCTAAAGGAGAAACATGTAGAATAAGACCCACTTGTGCATTATTTCTTTACAAAAAATATTTTGTTTATTTATGCTCGTCCTTTTATCGTATGCTAATACTTATGGAACATTGCTATTTGTGATAGGTGTTGGGATTACCCGAAGAGAAAAGGTGATGTAGTGTAGTAGCAAAAAATATTTCCCTCAGTTAAAAATCAAGAAGAATGAATAGATGATGGCACACAAACAACGTGAACGGTACGTGCACACACGCAAAGCAAATGCTTGCACCCAACGAACACTGGTACATCGACCTGCTATACAAACGATTTTAACCCTTTCTGTGATGGAGTTTTAAACCGTGGCCTTGCCTATGTGTGCGATAGGGGGTCCTCCCACATGACCCAGAAACCGTCGGGGATAGGTCCTCCGATTACACATGCGAGGCCAAATGAGCTTGCGTGCGATCAGGTGAGCCATCACATACAATTATACATGCTCAATCATTTTTGTTCCTCTGTACATCCCATGCAGTGAATCCCAGACAAACGTTTCCGTTCGTATGTTCATCCCACAGAGTAAATCTCAGACAAACGTTTCCATTCGTATGTACATCCGACACAGTGAATCACATACAAACATTTCCATTCGTATGTATATCCCACACAGTGAATCCCAGACAAACGTTTTCGCTCGTATCTACATCACGCATAGCTTTTTGTATAGCCTCGTCTGTGACAGGTGTAACGATCACACACGCTCTGCCTTCGTTAACCGTTCACATTATTCAAGTATGTCACACATGATTCGTTGAAGAAAACTGTATGACATTGGGCTATCCATCACACACGCTTTTACTGCTACAAACGTTTGTAAAGTTTCATGACCCATTTAGCAGGTTTATTAGTTTACTATTAATAATTACAGTATTAAGCAAATTCACATTTCATATCGAACAGTTGTTTGTCACTTCACAAATATATTTTAACATCACAATACGATAGTTACGTGAAAACAACACAATACAACATATAGCTAGTTCACCTTCATAACCACAATATTAGAACAATATATTCATTTCCCTAATTGACTGATGCATGATCAACCAAGTTCGCCTTCTCCACCTCTGCTTTTAGTTCAGTAAGAACTTGTTTTGCACTGACCAACTGGGGAAGTGCCTCCTCCTTCACAAACACTATGTAAGCAAAGTCTAATTAAAAATCTGAGCTCATTCTCCATCTTCCTCTTTTTTCCCGTATCTTGAAATATTCTTCTGCGTTGGCAACATTCTCTCTAAGCATATCTATGTTCTCTTCCTCATACACTACTAGGGAAAACCTTATACACAGGATCTTACCAGCAGCGATCTTCAAAATACAACGTTGCTGCTATTTAGCAGCAGCGCGCTCCAGGAAAACGCGCTGCTGAAAGAAAAGTAGCAGTAGCGCGTTCGCACAAAACCGCGCTACTGCTCTAATTGCCATGACCTGGTCGTCCAGCTAGTTATAGCAGTAGCGCCCTATAATGGACCGCGCTACTGCTACAGATGTTAGCACTAGCGCACTTCTTTGAAACTCGCTACTGCTAAGTTTAGTCCCACCTCACTCCGCGAACAGGGTGTTTACCACCTTAAATATGTTACTCCTCATACTATCACAACCAGTTGGTCTTCATTGAACTCTATGTGTAGAATTTGTGGCTGCAACATGAGTCTTCTCCGTTCCTACCGGAGAGGACTCATATTGACAATTCAGATTGTACACAAAAAGATCATTGATGGCCAATGTATTTTTGCATTGAGAGATAACTTAGCAGTAGCGCGTTTAGTAGCAAAGCGCTGCTGCTAGTCCAACTTATCAGTATCGTTCATCCCAGCGCATCGCTACTGCTATTCTCCTTAGCTGCAACGCGTTTTGCTACCCGCGCTACTACTAACCCTACCTTATCCCCATGCATGCGGCCTACCCCTCTCGCTCACTCACTCTCCCCCCTCACTCTCGCCCGCGCTGATAACCGCTGTCGTCCGTCGCCGCCACCGTCGTCCGTCCGCCACCGAGGTACTCCCTCCTTCCGTCTCTCCTCCTCCCACTGCGCCCTCCTTCCTCCTCCTCCCACCGCGCCCTCCTCCCTCCGCCTGCGGCCGCCCCCTCCTCCCTCCTCCGCCGGCAGCCCTCCTCCCACCGCCCCTCCGTCCTCCTCCTCCGTCCGGCCCCTCCCCCTCCTTCTCCGGCCGCCCCCTCCCCCTCCTCTCTCTCTTCCCTTCCTCCCTTGTCTCTGTTCTTGCAAATCGTAGGTGTTTTAAATAAAATAGAAGTAAGAAAATTTAGGGTAGAACTAGGGTAGTAGAATTTTTAGCAAGCGTTTAATAGAAAATAGTTTATTTAGTAAGTGATTAATAAAACTAGTTTATTTATATTAGGTACTTAATAGAACTAGTTTATTTGGTAAGTGCTTAATATAACAAGTTTATTTATAGTAAGTGCTTAATAAAACTAGTTCATTTAGTAAGTAATTAATAAAACTAGTTTATATACTGTTAGGATTATATATAAGATATATTCATATTTTGAACCATTGAAATGCAATGAGCATCGATAAATAGCCTATGTTTTGCCGGAGTGTTGATTAATTTCCGTTTCGGCAAATTTTAGGCGCTCGATATGTCTTTTTTAGAAAAGGTCATGCCGGATTTTTTGGGTTTTGCCGTCGAGTTGCAATCTTTGAATTTTGAACACAGGAGATGTCTGATGACGATGGGATCCAGGAGTGCGGGTACTGCTATGATGACCGTGGTGTGTGCGACAGGTTTCCTCACCTGCAAAATGATAGGTTTTTCACCGTGAAGCTGGAAGAGACCTTCGATGTTTGTACGGTATGCAACGACAAGCATTTCATCGTAATAAATATCATCACTTGTGCTTCTTTTGTTCAACGTGTAATTTATGGATTTTTTTCAATTCAACTAGTACATCCCGTGCCATGCTAGACCATATGTATTGGAGAAGCTTGGTTTTGGTTTAGATGACTTTGAGAATGTGGAGACGATGAGGGCTCACTTAAGAACTAAACATGGTTATGAGTTTTTGGTTAAGTTCTACAATGCGGTTGATCGCTCCCATTTTGGTTGCTCTAATTGGGAAGCTCTCTACAAGGCATATGGATTTGAGGAGGGATGCGAATAAGATTTGATATTCGTCCCGAAGATTATGATGATGATGATAATATCGACATCTGGATGGATGTGGATAAGCCTCCACTTGGACCTAAGTGTGAGTTTGTCAAACTAATTTGTTAAGTTCAGTAATTTATGTTGTTAATTTAAAAATATTTGGTGTTTGTCCGTACTAAACTTATTTATTTATAATTGTTAGCTTATTTCTTATCTTCAAGAAATACTCGGAAGGTAGTAGACATCACATACTACAGCTATGATTCCAAGCTTAATTGTGAGGAAAAACGTTATCTTGTCTCATTCATAGAAGATGTTGAGGCCTTCAAAACCAGTCACTCTATCAGTCCAAATTATACTAGATACGTGCCACTAGTCCATAAATTGCTTGATTGTAACTTCATTGCCAAAAACTTGGTAAGATTTTGTTAATGATGGTAACTTCATTGCATATTATTCTTAAGTAAACTACATTGCTAACTATATATGTTACTATTTTGGTTTTGAACAGAGGCTCCCGAAGCAGGTTGTGCCTGACATGCTATGTACCAAAGGTGATATGCATATGGTTAGCATACAACCAACTCCTTCGGAGGCTTACCATACTGCATACTCGATTTCTTCAAATGATGGAAGGCTCAAAATCAAAGAATGGAGCAAAGTGATGAATGCGCACACGCAAATAATTGAAGACAAAATGAATGTGCGCAAGCCACAAGTTGGAGATAGGTTTATGTCCATTCTCCATTATGGTGAAGGACCGGTTTATTTATGGTATTTTAGCTAGGAGAGAGGAGTAGGTCCTAAGTATTAAGAACAATTAGTCAGTGTTGATTATATATGACTACAATGTCTTAGACTTGATGGTGATGCTGAGTAGGAGTAGTGATTATGCGTAGTATGATGATGATGAGGAGGAGTTATTATTATAACTAGTAATGAAGTTGTTATATGATGTCTCATCATGGACGAAAATGATGATTATGAGGAGTTATATACCAATGATATATTATGATGATAAGTTGTTAATGATATTATGATGATGATGATAAGTTATTATGTTATTGGGTGAAAGAACCGCGGATTAGTTTCAAATGGATGGATCCAAAGTGACCATTGGTTACTTTGGATCCATGCACTTAAAACTAATCCAAAGTTCTTTCACCTAGCGATTTAATAACTCATTATGATGTTAAAACAATCTCTAAATTGCTACTGTATGAAAAATTGTATACAAGTGTATGAATACGACCTAAAATTCAAAACAAATGAAATACAGGATAATAGTAGTACAGGTTGTTTTCGAAAGCGCTACAAGTAGTTGGCAGTAGCGATTGGCACGGAAAACGCTACTACTAAGAAGATATATCAGTAGCGCATGCCAGTCTGCGCTACTGCTAAGCTTTAGCTGTAGCGTCTTATCAGTAACGCGCCCACCCACGCTACTGATAGGACAAAAACCAACACTACTGCTAGGCTTTTCCCTAGTAGTGATACATGCTCCGGAGCTTTGCTAGACACATCTTTAAAATTGTGGCCACTCTTGATCAACCCACTCCAGGTAAGAACACTTCCGTTCATCCTATAATATTTAAAACTAAATCAGTTACAATGTAAGAAAGATAGGTCACTAGCAACATAGAAAATCACCACATACATATTTTAAAAAACTGAATAAACACGTTAATTATGACATATCTTTTCAAGAACTTTAATGTGTAATAAACTAATTGCTATTGAGACAACAACCAAATTCAAGAACATCACAAGCTATAATTAACTTCAACAACACTACAAATTCTTAGTCATGTACTATAAATAACAAATTGAACATTTTATGAAGAGGCTAAATAGGACGTGATGCCTATATACATGATCATTGCCTTGGATATCATCAGGATTATTCACTTTTCTATTAATTGCCCAACAATAATTTTTTACCCACTGTATGCTATTTTCAAGAGAGAAGACTCTAGTGAAAACTATGGCCCTCGGTCTACTTTTATCATATATTAAAATCCAAAAATACCTTTCTGTAATTATATTTACTTTATTTTATTTTGTATTTTTGTTCTATCTATGTATCACTATGAGATTTGATCTTTGCAATTAACCGCCAAGGGATTGACAACCCTTTGTTTGCGTTGGGTGTAAGTATTTGTTATTTTGTGTGTAGTTACTGCTAATGAGGTGTTGTGTTGTTTTCTTACAAAATTGATAACCTTGGTTCTTAATTGAGGGAAATAATTATCTCTACTGTACTATATCATCCTCTCCTTTTCAAGCAAATCTCAACACAGCTCACAAGTCGCAGTCGTCTCGTCTCCTAATTCCCAGGCCGTGTAGGTGAGGGCCACATATGGTTCCGGAGCCAAGCTAAATGAAAACGACTGATACGAACGTTCCTACTAAGTAAGGCCCAACAGTGCTTAAAATTTCGATGCAATCCGAACATCCAAAGGGGCAAACAAAAGCATCCCCAGACCTTGTATGGAGGCACACCCTTATATTTCTTACAGAAAATTATACTTTTCGTCACTCAATTCTTTGCAGAGCCAAGATTTGATCCCTCAACTCCAAAACCAAACAACTTGCACCTTTAACTATTGAAACTGGTCAAGGTTCATCCCTGGTCAAGGTTTTGATCGGTTTCGACCGTGCCGACTCAAATTCACGTACATTTTCCATGTCCGTTTAATGTTTTCAAATTCAGGTATTTTTCATATACATAAACTTTTTAAAAATTTGTGTAATTTTTTCAAATCCACATTCTTTTTTCCAAGTTCACATACTTTTTTCAAATCCATGTACTTTTTTAAAGTTCATGTAGTTTTCTCAAATTCAAGTATTTTAAAAACATTGATGCACTTTTACTTATTTGCGTACATTTTTTGGAAAGAGTTCATGAATTTGAAAAAAATATCCGAAGTTGAAAAAATACACGAACTTTAAAAAGTATGCGGATTTGAAATAGGTACGCAAATTTCAAAAACACTTCAAGGATTTGAAAAAAAATATTTGCATTTGATAAAATTATACGAACTTGGAAAAAATATGCGGATTTGAAAAAAGTAAGCAAATTTTAAAAAACGTATTTGAAAAAGTACACAAATTTCAAAATAGTTCATAGATTTGAAAAATATATGTTTGTTTTCGAAAAATATACTTGACCTTGTAAAAACTACGTGAATTGAAAAGAGTATGTGAATTTCAAGAAGTTCATGGACTTGAAAATACGCAAATTTGAGTCAACACCAGTCAAAACCGGGGTGAGTCAGCACCAAAACCTGTCAAAATTGAGACCTACTTTGTCCGTTTTTGGTAGTTTGGGGTGCAAGTTGCCGGTTTAAAAGTTGAGGGACCAAATCTAGACTTCATTAAGAGTTGAGGAACAAAAAGTATACTTTTCTCTATTTCTTAACCTAATGTTGCATGTAATTTTATAGAGTTGAATACACTAGAGGTGCCTCAACTTGTCTTGCATGATTAGTTTGGTGCCTAAAGTTGCAAAATACACAAAACTGATGCTCGAACTTGTCCGTCCATGCAAATACGATGCCTCTATCTATATCCGGATGTCCGTCCAACCCTTGTGGCGTGCCAGCGTGGCGGTGACCCACCTGTCAGTGGCTGAGAGTGGGAAAGTGTTGGGTGCTCCGCATGTGAGGATTATTTTTACAGAAACTCGCTCGTATTTTATTTAATCACTTAGGAAACACCTGAAATATAGTGTATGCTAGCGAGAAATAACATGAAAAATGATCATATTGGAGATGTTTCGAACCTGGCAACTACTGGCCAAATACGGCTCGATCTGTCCAGTGGGCCGAAATAAGATATGCGTTCACCTATTAGCTAGAAAGCTATGTAGACACATTCCACGTAGCGCTATGCAATTTTCCTAATGCATTATTGATGGTTTAATTTTTATTTTTAACAAGTTCCTGTTCAGTTTCATGGCACGTAAATTTTACAATATAGAGAAGCAATATGAATTATTTCTTATTTGAAATATTATTTTTTTAGTTATTGCGTACTCTCAAAAGGTAGACAAGAAAATTTTCAACAAATTTACGGGGATTGAAATAGTTCAACCTGTATTAGAAATTAGTGTGTCAATCTGTGTATGTTCATTCTGTACAAAAAGCACACACTATAATTGTTTATCTTCATGGTATTTCTAAAATACCCAATTATTAACAAGTTGACAAAGTTGTATTGTAAACCATTCAACATGCATTAAGATGTATGTCGTTGAATTTTTTAATTCAATTATTCAAAATGTTTCAGAATTATTTTTTAGTACACATAGAACTTTTTTGTAAATATACATTGCCAATTTTTTAATGCAAGACGAATATTTTTCAAAAACACGTTATAATTTTTAATACATGTGAAGCATTTTCTGAAAACACTTTGAACATTTTTCAAATGCACTAACACTTTTTTTAAGTTTAGGGCAGTTGTAATTGTTCTTAAATTTTTTTGAATAGTAAAATAATATGAAAACTAAAAATAAAGAACTTGAAAAAATAAAAATAAAACTTGTGTGGGTTCATATAAGCACCATATATAAATAAAAATCGCTTGAAGAGGTACATAACAACCAAATCGGATTTTTGAAGCATGGTGGCTACTAAGCATGTTTTTTTTTTTTGAAAAGCTGAAAACTGGGACTAAGTTCTCTAG